>NW_027144694.1:0-33773 GCF_026170545.1 Melanerpes formicivorus | reverse complement strand
AAAACATTGTTGGGGTAAAACCTAAAGGGAAAGACCTAGCACCAAATCCAATTTGCCATCTGATCTAACTTCTGGAGGCAGTCAAATGATCCTTAGAATTCTTCCCTACCTTATTCCTGTGCTGAGATACAGGCTGCTCCAACCTGCTGTAAAATGCTTGATTTCGAGAGTGAGCGAAACTAATGAAAACATTGTTGGGGTAAAACCTAAAGGGAAAGACCTAGCACCAAATCCAATTTGCCATCTGATCTAACTTCTGGAGGCAGTCAAAATGAGCCTTAGAATTCTTCCCTACCTTATTCCTGTGCTGAGACACAGGCTGCTCCAACCTGCTGTAAAATGCTTGATTTCGAGAGTGAGCGAAACTAATGAAAACATTGTTGGGGTAAAACCTAAAGGGAAAGACCTAGCACCAAATCCAATTTGCCATCTGATCTAACTTCTGGAGGCAGTCAAAATGAGCCTTAGAATTCTTCCCTACCTTATTCCTGTGCTGAGATACAGGCTGCTCCAACCTGCTGTAAAATGCTTGATTTCGAGAGTGAGCGAAACTAATGAAAACATTGTTGGGGTAAAACCTAAAGGGAAAGACCTAGCACCAAATCCAATTTGCCATCTGATCTAACTTCTGGAGGCAGTCAAAATGAGCCTTAGAATTCTTCCCTACCTTATTCCTGTGCTGAGATACAGGCTGCTCCAACCTGCTGTAAAATGCTTGATTTCGAGAGTGAGCGAAACTAATGAAAACATTGTTGGGGTAAAACCTAAAGGGAAAGACCTAGCACCAAATCCAATTTGCCATCTGATCTAACTTCTGGAGGCAGTCAAAATGAGCCTTAGAATTCTTCCCTACCTTATTCCTGTGCTGAGATACAGGCTGCTCCAACCTGCTGTAAAAATGCTTGATTTCGAGAGTGAGCGGAAACTAATGAAAAACATTGTTGGGGGTAAAACCTAAAGGGAAAGACCTAGCACCAAATCCAATTTGCCATCTGATCTAACTTCTGGAGGCAGTCAAAATGAGCCTTAGAATTCTTCCCTACCTTATTCCTGTGCTGAGATACAGGCTGCTCCAACCTGCTGTAAAATGCTTGATTTCGAGAGTGAGCGAAACTAATGAAAACATTGTTGGGGTAAAACCTAAAGGGAAAGACCTAGCACCAAATCCAATTTGCCATCTGATCTAACTTCTGGAGGCAGTCAAAATGAGCCTTAGAATTCTTCCCTACCTTATTCCTGTGCTGAGATACAGGCTGCTCCAACCTGCTGTAAAATGCTTGATTTCGAGAGTGAGCGAAACTAATGAAAACATTGTTGGGGTAAAACCTAAAGGGAAAGACCTAGCACCAAATCCAATTTGCCATCTGATCTAACTTCTGGAGGCAGTCAAAATGAGCCTTAGAATTCTTCCCTACCTTATTCCTGTGCTGAGATACAGGCTGCTCCAACCTGCTGTAAAATGCTTGATTTCGAGAGTGAGCGAAACTAATGAAAACATTGTTGGGGTAAAACCTAAAGGGAAAGACCTAGCACCAAATCCAATTTGCCATCTGATCTAACTTCTGGAGGCAGTCAAAATGAGCCTTAGAATTCTTCCCTACCTTATTCCTGTGCTGAGATACAGGCTGCTCCAACCTGCTGTAAAATGCTTGATTTCGAGAGTGAGCGAAACTAATGAAAACATTGTTGGGGTAAAACCTAAAGGGAAAGACCTAGCACCAAATCCAATTTGCCATCTGATCTAACTTCTGGAGGCAGTCAAAATGAGCCTTAGAATTCTTCCCTACCTTATTCCTGTGCTGAGATACAGGCTGCTCCAACCTGCTGTAAAATGCTTGATTTCGAGAGTGAGCGAAACTAATGAAAACATTGTTGGGGTAAAACCTAAAGGGAAAGACCTAGCACAAATCCAATTTGCCATCTGATCTAACTTCTGGAGGCAGTCAAAATGAGCCTTAGAATTCTTCCCTACCTTATTCCTGTGCTGAGATACAGGCTGCTCCAACCTGCTGTAAAATGCTTGATTTCGAGAGTGAGCGAAACTAATGAAAACATTGTTGGGGTAAAACCTAAAGGGAAAGACCTAGCACCAAATCCAATTTGCCATCTGATCTAACTTCTGGAGGCAGTCAAAATGAGCCTTAGAATTCTTCCCTACCTTATTCCTGTGCTGAGATACAGGCTGCTCCAACCTGCTGTAAAATGCTTGATTTCGAGAGTGAGCGAAACTAATGAAAACATTGTTGGGGTAAAACCTAAAGGGAAAGACCTAGCACCAAATCCAATTTGCCATCTGATCTAACTTCTGGAGGCAGTCAAAATGAGCCTTAGAATTCTTCCCTACCTTATTCCTGTGCTGAGATACAGGCTGCTCCAACCTGCTGTAAAATGCTTGATTTCGAGAGTGAGCGAAACTAATGAAAACATTGTTGGGGTAAAACCTAAAGGGAAAGACCTAGCACCAAATCCAATTTGCCATCTGATCTAACTTCTGGAGGCAGTCAAAATGATCCTTAGAATTCTTCCCTACCTTATTCCTGTGCTGAGATACAGGCTGCTCCAACCTGCTGTAAAATGCTTGATTTCGAGAGTGAGCGAAACTAATGAAAACATTGTTGGGGTAAAACCTAAAGGGAAAGACCTAGCACCAAATCCAATTTGCCATCTGATCTAACTTCTGGAGGCAGTCAAAATGAGCCTTAGAATTCTTCCCTACCTTATTCCTGTGCTGAGATACAGGCTGCTCCAACCTGCTGTAAAATGCTTGATTTCGAGAGTGAGCGAAACTAATGAAAACATTGTTGGGGTAAAACCTAAAGGGAAAGACCTAGCACCAAATCCAATTTGCCATCTGATCTAACTTCTGGAGGCAGTCAAAATGAGCCTTAGAATTCTTCCCTACCTTATTCCTGTGCTGAGATACAGGCTGCTCCAACCTGCTGTAAAATGCTTGATTTCGAGAGTGAGCGAAACTAATGAAAACATTGTTGGGGTAAAACCTAAAGGGAAAGACCTAGCACCAAATCCAATTTGCCATCTGATCTAACTTCTGGAGGCAGTCAAAATGAGCCTTAGAATTCTTCCCTACCTTATTCCTGTGCTGAGATACAGGCTGCTCCAACCTGCTGTAAAATGCTTGATTTCGAGAGTGAGCGAAACTAATGAAAACATTGTTGGGGTAAAACCTAAAGGGAAAGACCTAGCACCAAATCCAATTTGCCATCTGATCTAACTTCTGGAGGCAGTCAAAATGAGCCTTAGAATTCTTCCCTACCTTATTCCTGTGCTGAGATACAGGCTGCTCCCAACCTGCTGTAAAATGCTTGATTTCGAGAGTGAGCGAAACTAATGAAAACATTGTTGGGGTAAAACCTAAAGGGAAAGACCTAGCACCAAATCCAATTTGCCATCTGATCTAACTTCTGGAGGCAGTCAAAATGAGCCTTAGAATTCTTCCCTACCTTATTCCTGTGCTGAGATACAGGCTGCTCCAACCTGCTGTAAAATGCTTGATTTCGAGAGTGAGCGAAACTAATGAAAACATTGTTGGGGTAAAACCTAAAGGGAAAGACCTAGCACCAAATCCAATTTGCCATCTGATCTAACTTCTGGAGGCAGTCAAAATGATCCTTAGAATTCTTCCCTACCTTATTCCTGTGCTGAGATACAGGCTGCTCCAACCTGCTGTAAAATGCTTGATTTCGAGAGTGAGCGAAACTAATGAAAACATTGTTGGGGTAAAACCTAAAGGGAAAGACCTAGCACCAAATCCAATTTGCCATCTGATCTAACTTCTGGAGGCAGTCAAAATGAGCCTTAGAATTCTTCCCTACCTTATTCCTGTGCTGAGATACAGGCTGCTCCAACCTGCTGTAAAATGCTTGATTTCGAGAGTGAGCGAAACTAATGAAAACATTGTTGGGGTAAAACCTAAAGGGAAAGACCTAGCACCAAATCCAATTTGCCATCTGATCTAAACTTCTGGAGGCAGTCAAAATGAGCCTTAGAATTCTTCCCTACCTTATTCCTGTGCTGAGATACAGGCTGCTCCAACTGCTGTAAAATGCTTGAGTTCGAGAGTGAGCGAAACTAATGAAAACATTGTTGGGGTAAAACCTAAAGGGAAAGACCTAGCACCAAATCCAATTTGCCATCTGATCTAACTTCTGGAGGCAGTCAAAATGAGCCTTAGAATTCTTCCCTACCTTATTCCTGTGCTGAGATACAGGCTGCTCCAACCTGCTGTAAAATGCTTGATTTCGAGAGTGAGCGAAACTAATGAAAACATTGTTGGGGTAAAACCTAAAGGGAAAGACCTAGCACCAAATCCAATTTGCCATCTGATCTAACTTCTGGAGGCAGTCAAAATGAGCCTTAGAATTCCTTCCCTACCTTATTCCTGTGCTGAGATACAGGCTGCTCCAACCTGCTGTAAAATGCTTGATTTCGAGAGTGAGCGAAACTAATGAAAACATTGTTGGGGTAAAACCTAAAGGGAAAGACCTAGCACCAAATCCAATTTGCCATCTGATCTAACTTCTGGAGGCAGTCAAAATGAGCCTTAGAATTCTTCCCTACCTTATTCCTGTGCTGAGATACAGGCTGCTCCAACCTGCTGTAAAATGCTTGATTTCGAGAGTGAGCGAAACTAATGAAAACATTGTTGGGGTAAAACCTAAAGGGAAAGACCTAGCACCAAATCCAATTTGCCATCTGATCTAACTTCTGGAGGCAGTCAAAATGAGCCTTAGAATTCTTCCCTACCTTATTCCTGTGCTGAGATACAGGCTGCTCCAACCTGCTGTAAAATGCTTGATTTCGAGAGTGAGCGAAACTAATGAAAACATTGTTGGGGTAAAACCTAAAGGGAAAGACCTAGCACCAAATCCAATTTGCCATCTGATCTAACTTCTGGAGGCAGTCAAAATGAGCCTTAGAATTCTTCCCTACCTTATTCCTGTGCTGAGATACAGGCTGCTCCAACCTGCTGTAAAATGCTTGATTTCGAGAGTGAGCGAAACTAATGAAAACATTGTTGGGGTAAAACCTAAAGGGAAAGACCTAGCACCAAATCCAATTTGCCATCTGATCTAACTTCTGGAGGCAGTCAAAATGAGCCTTAGAATTCTTCCCTACCTTATTCCTGTGCTGAGATACAGGCTGCTCCAACCTGCTGTAAAATGCTTGATTTCGAGAGTGAGCGAAACTAATGAAAACATTGTTGGGGTAAAACCTAAAGGGAAAGACCTAGCACCAAATCCAATTTGCCCATCTGATCTAACTTCTGGAGGCAGTCAAAATGAGCCTTAGAATTCTTCCCTACCTTATTCCTGTGCTGAGATACAGGCTGCTCCAACCTGCTGTAAAATGCTTGATTTCGAGAGTGAGCGAAACTAATGAAAACATTGTTGGGGTAAAACCTAAAGGGAAAGACCTAGCACCAAATCCAATTTGCCATCTGATCTAACTTCTGGAGGCAGTCAAAATGAGCCTTAGAATTCTTCCCTACCTTATTCCTGTGCTGAGATACAGGCTGCTCCAACCTGCTGTAAAATGCTTGATTTCGAGAGTGAGCGAAACTAATGAAAACATTGTTGGGGTAAAAACCTAAAGGGAAAGACCTAGCACCAAATCCAATTTGCCATCTGATCTAACTTCTGGAGGCAGTCAAAATGAGCCTTAGAATTCTTCCCTACCTTATTCCTGTGCTGAGATACAGGCTGCTCCAACCTGCTGTAAAATGCTTGATTTCGAGAGTGAGCGAAACTAATGAAAACATTGTTGGGGTAAAACCTAAAGGGAAAGACCTAGCACCAAATCCAATTTGCCATCTGATCTAACTTCTGGAGGCAGTCAAAATGAGCCTTAGAATTCTTCCCTACCTTATTCCTGTGCTGAGATACAGGCTGCTCCAACCTGCTGTAAAATGCTTGATTTCGAGAGTGAGCGAAACTAATGAAAACATTGTTGGGGTAAAACCTAAAGGGAAAGACCTAGCACCAAATCCAATTTGCCATCTGATCTAACTTCTGGAGGCAGTCAAAATGAGCCTTAGAATTCTTCCCTACCTTATTCCTGTGCTGAGATACAGGCTGCTCCAACCTGCTGTAAAATGCTTGATTTCGAGAGTGAGCGAAACTAATGAAAACATTGTTGGGGTAAAACCTAAAGGGAAAGACCTAGCACCAAATCCAATTTGCCATCTGATCTAACTTCTGGAGGCAGTCAAAATGAGCCTTAGAATTCTTCCCTACCTTATTCCTGTGCTGAGATACAGGCTGCTCCAACCTGCTGTAAAATGCTTGATTTCGAGAGTGAGCGAAACTAATGAAAACATTGTTGGGGTAAAACCTAAAGGGAAAGACCTAGCACCAAATCCAATTTGCCATCTGATCTAACTTCTGGAGGCAGTCAAAATGATCCTTAGAATTCTTCCCTATCTTATTCCTGTGCTGAGATACAGGCTGCTCCAACCTGCTGTAAAATGCTTGATTTCGAGAGTGAGCGAAACTAATGAAAACATTGTTGGGGTAAAACCTAAAGGGAAAGACCTAGCACCAAATCCAATTTGCCATCTGATCTAACTTCTGGAGGCAGTCAAAATGAGCCTTAGAATTCTTCCCTACCTTATTCCTGTGCTGAGATACAGGCTGCTCCAACCTGCTGTAAAATGCTTGATTTCGAGAGTGAGCGAAACTAATGAAAACATTGTTGGGGTAAAACCTAAAGGGAAAGACCTAGCACCAAATCCAATTTGCCATCTGATCTAACTTCTGGAGGCAGTCAAAATGAGCCTTAGAATTCTTCCCTACCTTATTCCTGTGCTGAGATACAGGCTGCTCCAACCTGCTGTAAAATGCTTGATTTCGAGAGTGAGCGAAACTAATGAAAACATTGTTGGGGGTAAAACCTAAAGGGAAAGACCTAGCACCAATCCAATTTGCCATCTGATCTAACTTCTGGAGGCAGTCAAAATGAGCCTTAGAATTCTTCCCTACCTTATTCCTGTGCTGAGATACAGGCTGCTCCAACCTGCTGTAAAATGCTTGATTTCGAGAGTGAGCGAAACTAATGAAAACATTGTTGGGGTAAAACCTAAAGGGAAAAGACCTAGCACCAAATCCAATTTGCCATCTGATCTAACTTCTGGAGGCAGTCAAAATGAGCCTTAGAATTCTTCCCTACCTTATTCCTGTGCTGAGATACAGGCTGCTCCAACCTGCTGTAAAATGCTTGATTTCGAGAGTGAGCGAAACTAATGAAAACATTGTTGGGGTAAAACCTAAAGGGAAAGACCTAGCACCAAATCCAATTTGCCATCTGATCTAACTTCTGGAGGCAGTCAAAAATGAGCCTTAGAATTCTTCCCTACCTTATTCCTGTGCTGAGATACAGGCTGCTCCAACCTGCTGTAAAATGCTTGATTTCGAGAGTGAGCGAAACTAATGAAAACATTGTTGGGGTAAAACCTAAAGGGAAAGACCTAGCACCAAATCCAATTTGCCATCTGATCTAACTTCTGGAGGCAGTCAAAATGAGCCTTAGAATTCTTCCCTACCTTATTCCTGTGCTGAGATACAGGCTGCTCCAACCTGCTGTAAAATGCTTGATTTCGAGAGTGAGCGAAACTAATGAAAACATTGTTGGGGTAAAACCTAAAGGGAAAGACCTAGCACCAAATCCAATTTGCCATCTGATCTAACTTCTGGAGGCAGTCAAAATGATCCTTAGAATTCTTCCCTACCTTATTCCTGTGCTGAGATACAGGCTGCTCCAACCTGCTGTAAAATGCTTGATTTCGAGAGTGAGCGAAACTAATGAAAACATTGTTGGGGTAAAACCTAAAGGGAAAGACCTAGCACCAAATCCAATTTGCCATCTGATCTAACTTCTGGAGGCAGTCAAAATGAGCCTTAGAATTCTTCCCTACCTTATTCCTGTGCTGAGATACAGGCTGCTCCAACCTGCTGTAAAATGCTTGATTTCGAGAGTGAGCGAAACTAATGAAAACATTGTTGGGGTAAAACCTAAAGGGAAAGACCTAGCACCAAATCCAATTTGCCATCTGATCTAACTTCTGGAGGCAGTCAAAATGATCCTTAGAATTCTTCCCTACCTTATTCCTGTGCTGAGATACAGGCTGCTCCAACCTGCTGTAAAATGCTTGATTTCGAGAGTGAGCGAAACTAATGAAAACATTGTTGGGGTAAAACCTAAAGGGAAAGACCTAGCACCAAATCCAATTTGCCATCTGATCTAACTTCTGGAGGCAGTCAAAATGAGCCTTAGAATTCTTCCCTACCTTATTCCTGTGCTGAGATACAGGCTGCTCCAACCTGCTGTAAAATGCTTGATTTCGAGAGTGAGCGAAACTAATGAAAACATTGTTGGGGTAAAACCTAAAGGGAAAGACCTAGCACCAAATCCAATTTGCCATCTGATCTAACTTCTGGAGGCAGTCAAAATGAGCCTTAGAATTCTTCCCTACCTTATTCCTGTGCTGAGATACAGGCTGCTCCATCCTGTTGTAAAATGCTTGATTTCGAGAGTGAGCGAAACTAATGAAAACATTGTTGGGGTAAAACCTAAAGGGAAAGACCTAGCACCAAATCCAATTTGCCATCTGATCTAACTTCTGGAGGCAGTCAAAATGAGCCTTAGAATTCTTCCCTACCTTATTCCTGTGCTGAGATACAGGCTGCTCCAACCTGCTGTAAAATGCTTGATTTCGAGAGTGAGCGAAACTAATGAAAACATTGTTGGGGTAAAACCTAAAGGGAAAGACCTAGCACCAAATCCAATTTGCCATCTGATCTAACTTCTGGAGGCAGTCAAAATGAGCCTTAGAATTCTTCCCTACCTTATTCCTGTGCTGAGATACAGGCTGCTCCAACCTGCTGTAAAATGCTTGATTTCGAGAGTGAGCGAAACTAATGAAAACATTGTTGGGGTAAAACCTAAAGGGAAAGACCTAGCACCAAATCCAATTTGCCATCTGATCTAACTTCTGGAGGCAGTCAAAATGAGCCTTAGAATTCTTCCCTACCTTATTCCTGTGCTGAGATACAGGCTGCTCCAACCTGCTGTAAAATGCTTGATTTCGAGAGTGAGCGAAACTAATGAAAACATTGTTGGGGTAAAACCTAAAGGGAAAGACCTAGCACCAAATCCAATTTGCCATCTGATCTAACTTCTGGAGGCAGTCAAAATGAGCCTGTGAATTCTTCCCTACCTTATTCCTGTGCTGAGATACAGGCTGCTCCAACCTGCTGTAAAATGCTTGATTTCGAGAGTGAGCGAAACTAATGAAAACATTGTTGGGGTAAAACCTAAAGGGAAAGACCTAGCACCAAATCCAATTTGCCATCTGATCTAACTTCTGGAGGCAGTCAAAATGAGCCTTAGAATTCTTCCCTACCTTATTCCTGTGCTGAGATACAGGCTGCTCCAACCTGCTGTAAAATGCTTGATTTCGAGAGTGAGCGAAACTAATGAAAACATTGTTGGGGTAAAACCTAAAGGGAAAGACCTAGCACCAAATCCAATTTGCCATCTGATCTAACTTCTGGAGGCAGTCAAAATGATCCTTAGAATTCTTCCCTACCTTATTCCTGTGCTGAGATACAGGCTGCTCCAACCTGCTGTAAAATGCTTGATTTCGAGAGTGAGCGAAACTAATGAAAACATTGTTGGGGTAAAACCTAAAGGGAAAGACCTAGCACCAAATCCAATTTGCCATCTGATCTAACTTCTGGAGGCAGCCAAAATGAGCCTCAGAATTCTTCCCTACCTTATTCCTGTGCTGAGATACAGGCTGCTCCAACCTGCTGTAAAATGCTTGAGTTCGAGAGTGAGCGAAACTAATGAAAACATTGTTGGGGTAAAACCTAAAGGGAAAGACCTAGCACCAAATCCAATTTGCCATCTGATCTAACTTCTGGAGGCAGTCAAAATGATCCTTAGAATTCTTCCCTACCTTATTCCTGTGCTGAGATACAGGCTGCTCCAACCTGCTGTAAAATGCTTGATTTCGAGAGTGAGCGAAACTAATGAAAACATTGTTGGGGTAAAACCTAAAGGGAAAGACCTAGCACCAAATCCAATTTGCCATCTGATCTAACTTCTGGAGGCAGTCAAAATGATCCTTAGAATTCTTCCCTACCTTATTCCTGTGCTGAGATACAGGCTGCTCCAACCTGTTGTAAAATGCTTGATTTCGAGAGTGAGCGAAACTAATGAAAACATTGTTGGGGTAAAACCTAAAGGGAAAGACCTAGCACCAAATCCAATTTGCCATCTGATCTAACTTCTGGAGGCAGTCAAAATGAGCCTTAGAATTCTTCCCTACCTTATTCCTGTGCTGAGATACAGGCTGCTCCAACCTGCTGTAAAATGCTTGATTTCGAGAGTGAGCGAAACTAATGAAAACATTGTTGGGGTAAAACCTAAAGGGAAAGACCTAGCACCAAATCCAATTTGCCATCTGATCTAACTTCTGGAGGCAGTCAAAATGATCCTTAGAATTCTTCCCTACCTTATTCCTGTGCTGAGATACAGGCTGCTCCAACCTGCTGTAAAATGCTTGATTTCGAGAGTGAGCGAAACTAATGAAAACATTGTTGGGGTAAAACCTAAAGGGAAAGACCTAGCACCAAATCCAATTTGCCATCTGATCTAACTTCTGGAGGCAGTCAAAATGAGCCTTAGAATTCTTCCCTACCTTATTCCTGTGCTGAGATACAGGCTGCTCCAACCTGCTGTAAAATGCTTGATTTCGAGAGTGAGCGAAACTAATGAAAACATTGTTGGGGTAAAACCTAAAGGGAAAGACCTAGCACCAAATCCAATTTGCCATCTGATCTAACTTCTGGAGGCAGTCAAAATGAGCCTTAGAATTCTTCCCTACCTTATTCCTGTGCTGAGATACAGGCTGCTCCAACCTGCTGTAAAATGCTTGATTTCGAGAGTGAGCGAAACTAATGAAAACATTGTTGGGGTAAAACCTAAAGGGAAAGACCTAGCACCAAATCCAATTTGCCATCTGATCTAACTTCTGGAGGCAGTCAAAATGAGCCTTAGAATTCTTCCCTACCTTATTCCTGTGCTGAGATACAGGCTGCTCCAACCTGCTGTAAAATGCTTGATTTCGAGAGTGAGCGAAACTAATGAAAACATTGTTGGGGTAAAACCTAAAGGGAAAGACCTAGCACCAAATCCAATTTGCCATCTGATCTAACTTCTGGAGGCAGTCAAAATGAGCCTTAGAATTCTTCCCTACCTTATTCCTGTGCTGAGATACAGGCTGCTCCAACCTGCTGTAAAATGCTTGATTTCGAGAGTGAGCGAAACTAATGAAAACATTGTTGGGGTAAAACCTAAAGGGAAAGACCTAGCACCAAATCCAATTTGCCATCTGATCTAACTTCTGGAGGCAGTCAAAATGAGCCTTAGAATTCTTCCCTACCTTATTCCTGTGCTGAGATACAGGCTGCTCCAACCTGCTGTAAAATGCTTGATTTCGAGAGTGAGCGAAACTAATGAAAACATTGTTGGGGTAAAACCTAAAGGGAAAGACCTAGCACCAAATCCAATTTGCCATCTGATCTAACTTCTGGAGGCAGTCAAAATGAGCCTTAGAATTCTTCCCTACCTTATTCCTGTGCTGAGATACAGGCTGCTCCAACCTGCTGTAAAATGCTTGATTTCGAGAGTGAGCGAAACTAATGAAAACATTGTTGGGGTAAAACCTAAAGGGAAAGACCTAGCACCAAATCCAATTTGCCATCTGATCTAACTTCTGGAGGCAGTCAAAATGAGCCTTAGAATTCTTCCCTACCTTATTCCTGTGCTGAGATACAGGCTGCTCCAACCTGCTGTAAAATGCTTGATTTCGAGAGTGAGCGAAACTAATGAAAACATTGTTGGGGTAAAACCTAAAGGGAAAGACCTAGCACCAAATCCAATTTGCCATCTGATCTAACTTCTGGAGGCAGTCAAAATGAGCCTTAGAATTCTTCCCTACCTTATTCCTGTGCTGAGATACAGGCTGCTCCAACCTGCTGTAAAATGCTTGATTTCGAGAGTGAGCGAAACTAATGAAAACATTGTTGGGGTAAAACCTAAAGGGAAAGACCTAGCACCAAATCCAATTTGCCATCTGATCTAACTTCTGGAGGCAGTCAAAATGAGCCTTAGAATTCTTCCCTACCTTATTCCTGTGCTGAGATACAGGCTGCTCCAACCTGCTGTAAAATGCTTGATTTCGAGAGTGAGCGAAACTAATGAAAACATTGTTGGGGTAAAACCTAAAGGGAAAGACCTAGCACCAAATCCAATTTGCCATCTGATCTAACTTCTGGAGGCAGTCAAAATGAGCCTTAGAATTCTTCCCTACCTTATTCCTGTGCTGAGATACAGGCTGCTCCAACCTGCTGTAAAATGCTTGATTTCGAGAGTGAGCGAAACTAATGAAAACATTGTTGGGGTAAAACCTAAAGGGAAAGACCTAGCACCAAATCCAATTTGCCATCTGATCTAACTTCTGGAGGCAGTCAAAATGATCCTTAGAATTCTTCCCTACCTTATTCCTGTGCTGAGATACAGGCTGCTCCAACCTGCTGTAAAATGCTTGATTTCGAGAGTGAGCGAAACTAATGAAAACATTGTTGGGGTAAAACCTAAAGGGAAAGACCTAGCACCAAATCCAATTTGCCATCTGATCTAACTTCTGGAGGCAGCCAAAATGAGCCTTAGAATTCTTCCCTACCTTATTCCTGTGCTGAGATACAGGCTGCTCCAACCTGCTGTAAAATGCTTGATTTCGAGAGTGAGCGAAACTAATGAAAACATTGTTGGGGTAAAACCTAAAAGGAAAGACCTAGCACCAAATCCAATTTGCCATCTGATCTAACTTCTGGAGGCAGTCAAAATGATCCTTAGAATTCTTCCCTACCTTATTCCTGTGCTGAGATACAGGCTGCTCCAACCTGCTGTAAAATGCTTGATTTCGAGAGTGAGCGAAACTAATGAAAACATTGTTGGGGTAAAACCTAAAGGGAAAGACCTAGCACCAAATCCAATTTGCCATCTGATCTAACTTCTGGAGGCAGTCAAAATGAGCCTTAGAATTCTTCCCTACCTTATTCCTGTGCTGAGATACAGGCTGCTCCAACCTGTTGTAAAATGCTTGATTTCGAGAGTGAGCGAAACTAATGAAAACATTGTTGGGGTAAAACCTAAAGGGAAAGACCTAGCACCAAATCCAATTTGCCATCTGATCTAACTTCTGGAGGCAGTCAAAATGAGCCTTAGAATTCTTCCCTACCTTATTCCTGTGCTGAGATACAGGCTGCTCCAACCTGCTGTAAAATGCTTGATTTCGAGAGTGAGCGAAACTAATGAAAACATTGTTGGGGTAAAACCTAAAGGGAAAGACCTAGCACCAAATCCAATTTGCCATCTGATCTAACTTCTGGAGGCAGTCAAAATGAGCCTTAGAATTCTTCCCTACCTTATTCCTGTGCTGAGATACAGGCTGCTCCAACCTGCTGTAAAATGCTTGATTTCGAGAGTGAGCGAAACTAATGAAAACATTGTTGGGGTAAAACCTAAAGGGAAAGACCTAGCACCAAATCCAATTTGCCATCTGATCTAACTTCTGGAGGCAGTCAAAATGAGCCTTAGAATTCTTCCCTACCTTATTCCTGTGCTGAGATACAGGCTGCTCCAACCTGCTGTAAAATGCTTGATTTCGAGAGTGAGCGAAACTAATGAAAACATTGTTGGGGTAAAACCTAAAGGGAAAGACCTAGCACCAAATCCAATTTGCCATCTGATCTAACTTCTGGAGGCAGTCAAAATGAGCCTTAGAATTCTTCCCTACCTTATTCCTGTGCTGAGATACAGGCTGCTCCAACCTGCTGTAAAATGCTTGATTTCGAGAGTGAGCGAAACTAATGAAAACATTGTTGGGGTAAAACCTAAAGGGAAAGACCTAGCACCAAATCCAATTTGCCATCTGATCTAACTTCTGGAGGCAGTCAAAATGAGCCTTAGAATTCTTCCCTACCTTATTCCTGTGCTGAGATACAGGCTGCTCCAACCTGCTGTAAAATGCTTGATTTCGAGAGTGAGCGAAACTAATGAAAACATTGTTGGGGTAAAACCTAAAGGGAAAGACCTAGCACCAAATCCAATTTGCCATCTGATCTAACTTCTGGAGGCAGTCAAAATGAGCCTTAGAATTCTTCCCTACCTTATTCCTGTGCTGAGATACAGGCTGCTCCAACCTGCTGTAAAATGCTTGATTTCGAGAGTGAGCGAAACTAATGAAAACATTGTTGGGGTAAAACCTAAAGGGAAAGACCTAGCACCAAATCCAATTTGCCATCTGATCTAACTTCTGGAGGCAGTCAAAATGAGCCTTAGAATTCTTCCCTACCTTATTCCTGTGCTGAGATACAGGCTGCTCCAACCTGCTGTAAAATGCTTGATTTCGAGAGTGAGCGAAACTAATGAAAACATTGTTGGGGTAAAACCTAAAGGGAAAGACCTAGCACCAAATCCAATTTGCC
The DNA here is from genome assembly GCF_026170545.1 of Melanerpes formicivorus. NCBI lineage: Eukaryota > Metazoa > Chordata > Aves > Piciformes > Picidae > Melanerpes > Melanerpes formicivorus. The sequence goes on along the minus strand of NW_027144694.1, from coordinate 19,200 downwards.
ATCTGATCTAACTTCTGGAGGCAGTCAAAATGAGCCTTAGAATTCTTCCCTACCTTATTCCTGTGCTGAGATACAGGCTGCTCCAACCTGCTGTAAAATGCTTGATTTCGAGAGTGAGCGAAACTAATGAAAACATTGTTGGGGTAAAACCTAAAGGGAAAGACCTAGCACCAAATCCAATTTGCCATCTGATCTAACTTCTGGAGGCAGTCAAAATGATCCTTAGAATTCTTCCCTACCTTATTCCTGTGCTGAGATACAGGCTGCTCCAACCTGCTGTAAAATGCTTGATTTCGAGAGTGAGCGAAACTAATGAAAACATTGTTGGGGTAAAACCTAAAGGGAAAGACCTAGCACCAAATCCAATTTGCCATCTGATCTAACTTCTGGAGGCAGTCAAAATGAGCCTTAGAATTCTTCCCTACCTTATTCCTGTGCTGAGATACAGGCTGCTCCAACCTGCTGTAAAATGCTTGATTTCGAGAGTGAGCGAAACTAATGAAAACATTGTTGGGGTAAAACCTAAAGGGAAAGACCTAGCACCAAATCCAATTTGCCATCTGATCTAACTTCTGGAGGCAGTCAAAATGAGCCTTAGAATTCTTCCCTACCTTATTCCTGTGCTGAGATACAGGCTGCTCCAACCTGCTGTAAAATGCTTGATTTCGAGAGTGAGCGAAACTAATGAAAACATTGTTGGGGTAAAACCTAAAGGGAAAGACCTAGCACCAAATCCAATTTGCCATCTGATCTAACTTCTGGAGGCAGTCAAAATGAGCATTTGAATTCTTCCCTACCTTATTCCTGTGCTGAGATACAGGCTGCTCCAACCTGCTGTAAAATGCTTGATTTCGAGAGTGAGCGAAACTAATGAAAACATTGTTGGGGTAAAACCTAAAGGGAAAGACCTAGCACCAAATCCAATTTGCCATCTGATCTAACTTCTGGAGGCAGCCAAAATGAGCCTTAGAATTCTTCCCTACCTTATTCCTGTGCTGAGATACAGGCTGCTCCAACCTGCTGTAAAATGCTTGATTTCGAGAGTGAGCGAAACTAATGAAAACATTGTTGGGGTAAAACCTAAAGGGAAAGACCTAGCACCAAATCCAATTTGCCATCTGATCTAACTTCTGGAGGCAGTCAAAATGATCCTTAGAATTCTTCCCTACCTTATTCCTGTGCTGAGATACAGGCTGCTCCAACCTGCTGTAAAATGCTTGATTTCGAGAGTGAGCGAAACTAATGAAAACATTGTTGGGGTAAAACCTAAAGGGAAAGACCTAGCACCAAATCCAATTTGCCATCTGATCTAACTTCTGGAGGCAGCCAAAATGATCCTTAGAATTCTTCCCTACCCTTATTCCTGTGCTGAGATACAGGCTGCTCCAACCTGCTGTAAAATGCTTGATTTCGAGAGTGAGCGAAACCTAATGAAAACATTGTTGGGGTAAAACCTAAAGGGAAAGACCTAGCACCAAATCCAATTTGCCATCTGATCTAACTTCTGGAGGCAGTCAAAATGAGCCTTAGAATTCTTCCCTACCTTATTCCTGTGCTGAGATACAGGCTGCTCCAACCTGCTGTAAAATGCTTGATTTCGAGAGTGAGCGAAACTAATGAAAACATTGTTGGGGGTAAAACCTAAAGGGAAAGACCTAGCACCAAATCCAATTTGCCATCTGATCTAACTTCTGGAGGCAGTCAAAATGAGCCTTAGAATTCTTCCCTACCTTATTCCTGTGCTGAGATACAGGCTGCTCCAACCTGCTGTAAAATGCTTGATTTCGAGAGTGAGCGAAACTAATGAAAACATTGTTGGGGTAAAAACCTAAAGGGAAAGACCTAGCACCAAATCCAATTTGCCATCTGATCTAACTTCTGGAGGCAGTCAAAATGATCCTTAGAATTCTTCCCTACCTTATTCCTGTGCTGAGATACAGGCTGCTCCAACCTGCTGTAAAATGCTTGATTTCGAGAGTGAGCGAAACTAATGAAAACATTGTTGGGGTAAAACCTAAAGGGAAAGACCTAGCACCAAATCCAATTTGCCATCTGATCTAACTTCTGCAGTCAAAATGAGCCTTAGAATTCTTCCCTACCTTATTCCTGTGCTGAGATACAGGCTGCTCCAACCTGCTGTAAAATGCTTGATTTCGAGAGTGAGCGAAACTAATGAAAACATTGTTGGGGTAAAACCTAAAGGGAAAGACCTAGCACCAAATCCAATTTGCCATCTGATCTAACTTCTGGAGGCAGTCAAAATGATCCTTAGAATTCTTCCCTACCTTATTCCTGTGCTGAGATACAGGCTGCTCCAACCTGCTGTAAAATGCTTGATTTCGAGAGTGAGCGAAACTAATGAAAACATTGTTGGGGTAAAACCTAAAGGGAAAGACCTAGCACCAAATCCAATTTGCCATCTGATCTAACTTCTGGAGGCAGTCAAAATGAGCCTTTGAATTCTTCCCTACCTTATTCCTGTGCTGAGATACAGGCTGCTCCAACCTGCTGTAAAATGCTTGATTTCGAGAGTGAGCGAAACTAATGAAAACATTGTTGGGGTAAAACCTAAAGGGAAAGACCTAGCACCAAATCCAATTTGCCATCTGATCTAACTTCTGGAGGCAGTCAAAATGAGCCTTAGAATTCTTCCCTACCTTATTCCTGTGCTGAGATACAGGCTGCTCCAACCTGCTGTAAAATGCTTGATTTCGAGAGTGAGCGAAACTAATGAAAACATTGTTGGGGTAAAACCTAAAGGGAAAGACCTAGCACCAAATCCAATTTGCCATCTGATCTAACTTCTGGAGGCAGTCAAAATGAGCCTTAGAATTCTTCCCTACCTTATTCCTGTGCTGAGATACAGGCTGCTCCAACCTGCTGTAAAATGCTTGATTTCGAGAGTGAGCGAAACTAATGAAAACATTGTTGGGGTAAAACCTAAAGGGAAAGACCTAGCACCAAATCCAATTTGCCATCTGATCTAACTTCTGGAGGCAGCCAAAATGAGCCTTAGAATTCTTCCCTACCTTATTCCTGTGCTGAGATACAGGCTGCTCCAACCTGCTGTAAAATGCTTGATTTCGAGAGTGAGCGAAACTAATGAAAACATTGTTGGGGTAAAACCTAAAGGGAAAGACCTAGCACCAAATCCAATTTGCCATCTGATCTAACTTCTGGAGGCAGTCAAAATGATCCTTAGAATTCTTCCCTACCTTATTCCTGTGCTGAGATACAGGCTGCTCCAACCTGCTGTAAAATGCTTGATTTCGAGAGTGAGCGAAACTAATGAAAACATTGTTGGGGTAAAACCTAAAGGGAAAGACCTAGCACCAAATCCAATTTGCCATCTGATCTAACTTCTGGAGGCAGTCAAAATGAGCCTTAGAATTCTTCCCTACCTTATTCCTGTGCTGAGATACAGGCTGCTCCAACCTGCTGTAAAATGCTTGATTTCGAGAGTGAGCGAAACTAATGAAAACATTGTTGGGGTAAAACCTAAAGGGAAAGACCTAGCACCAAATCCAATTTGCCATCTGATCTAACTTCTGGAGGCAGTCAAAATGATCCTTAGAATTCTTCCCTACCTTATTCCTGTGCTGAGATACAGGCTGCTCCAACCTGCTGTAAAATGCTTGATTTCGAGAGTGAGCGAAACTAATGAAAACATTGTTGGGGTAAAACCTAAAGGGAAAGACCTAGCACCAAATCCAATTTGCCATCTGATCTAACTTCTGGAGGCAGTCAAAATGAGCCTTAGAATTCTTCCCTACCTTATTCCTGTGCTGAGATACAGGCTGCTCCAACCTGTTGTAAAATGCTTGATTTCGAGAGTGAGCGAAACTAATGAAAACATTGTTGGGGTAAAACCTAAAGGGAAAGACCTAGCACCAAATCCAATTTGCCATCTGATCTAACTTCTGGAGGCAGTCAAAATGAGCCTTAGAATTCTTCCCTACCTTATTCCTGTGCTGAGATACAGGCTGCTCCAACCTGCTGTAAAATGCTTGATTTCGAGAGTGAGCGAAACTAATGAAAACATTGTTGGGGTAAAACCTAAAGGGAAAGACCTAGCACCAAATCCAATTTGCCATCTGATCTAACTTCTGGAGGCAGTCAAAATGAGCCTTAGAATTCTTCCCTACCTTATTCCTGTGCTGAGATACAGGCTGCTCCAACCTGCTGTAAAATGCTTGATTTCGAGAGTGAGCGAAACTAATGAAAACATTGTTGGGGTAAAACCTAAAGGGAAAGACCTAGCACCAAATCCAATTTGCCATCTGATCTAACTTCTGGAGGCAGTCAAAATGAGCCTTAGAATTCTTCCCTACCTTATTCCTGTGCTGAGATACAGGCTGCTCCAACCTGCTGTAAAATGCTTGATTTCGAGAGTGAGCGAAACTAATGAAAACATTGTTGGGGTAAAACCTAAAGGGAAAGACCTAGCACCAAATCCAATTTGCCATCTGATCTAACTTCTGGAGGCAGTCAAAATGAGCCTTAGAATTCTTCCCTACCTTATTCCTGTGCTGAGATACAGGCTGCTCCAACCTGCTGTAAAATGCTTGATTTCGAGAGTGAGCGAAACTAATGAAAACATTGTTGGGGTAAAACCTAAAGGGAAAGACCTACCACCAAATCCAATTTGCCATCTGATCTAACTTCTGGAGGCAGTCAAAATGAGCCTTAGAATTCTTCCCTACCTTATTCCTGTGCTGAGATACAGGCTGCTCCAACCTGCTGTAAAATGCTTGATTTCGAGAGTGAGCGAAACTAATGAAAACATTGTTGGGGTAAAACCTAAAGGGAAAGACCTAGCACCAAATCCAATTTGCCATCTGATCTAACTTCTGGAGGCAGTCAAAATGAGCCTTAGAATTCTTCCCTACCTTATTCCTGTGCTGAGATACAGGCTGCTCCAACCTGCTGTAAAATGCTTGATTTCGAGAGTGAGCGAAACTAATGAAAACATTGTTGGGGTAAAACCTAAAGGGAAAGACCTAGCACCAAATCCAATTTGCCATCTGATCTAACTTCTGGAGGCAGTCAAAATGAGCCTTAGAATTCTTCCCTACCTTATTCCTGTGCTGAGATACAGGCTGCTCCAACCTGCTGTAAAATGCTTGATTTCGAGAGTGAGCGAAACTAATGAAAACATTGTTGGGGTAAAACCTAAAGGGAAAGACCTAGCACCAAATCCAATTTGCCATCTGATCTAACTTCTGGAGGCAGTCAAAATGAGCCTTAGAATTCTTCCCTACCTTATTCCTGTGCTGAGATACAGGCTGCTCCAACCTGCTGTAAAAATGCTTGATTTCGAGAGTGAGCGAAACTAATGAAAACATTGTTGGGGTAAAACCTAAAGGGAAAGACCTAGCACCAAATCCAATTTGCCATCTGATCTAACTTCTGGAGGCAGTCAAAATGAGCCTTAGAATTCTTCCCTACCTTATTCCTGTGCTGAGATACAGGCTGCTCCAACCTGCTGTAAAATGCTTGATTTCGAGAGTGAGCGAAACTAATGAAAACATTGTTGGGGTAAAACCTAAAGGGAAAGACCTAGCACCAAATCCAATTTGCCATCTGATCTAACTTCTGGAGGCAGTCAAAATGATCCTTAGAATTCTTCCCTACCTTATTCCTGTGCTGAGATACAGGCTGCTCCAACCTGCTGTAAAATGCTTGATTTCGAGAGTGAGCGAAACTAATGAAAACATTGTTGGGGTAAAACCTAAAGGGAAAGACCTAGCACCAAATCCAATTTGCCATCTGATCTAACTTCTGGAGGCAGTCAAAATGAGCCTTAGAATTCTTCCCTACCTTATTCCTGTGCTGAGATACAGGCTGCTCCAACCTGCTGTAAAATGCTTGATTTCGAGAGTGAGCGAAACTAATGAAAAACATTGTTGGGGTAAAACCTAAAGGGAAAGACCTAGCACCAAATCCAATTTGCCATCTGATCTAACTTCTGGAGGCAGTCAAAATGAGCCTTAGAATTCTTCCCTACCTTATTCCTGTGCTGAGATACAGGCTGCTCCAACCTGCTGTAAAATGCTTGATTTCGAGAGTGAGCGAAACTAATGAAAACATTGTTGGGGTAAAACCTAAAGGGAAAGACCTAGCACCAAATCCAATTTGCCATCTGATCTAACTTCTGGAGGCAGTCAAAATGAGCCTGTGAATTCTTCCCTACCTTATTCCTGTGCTGAGATACAGGCTGCTCCAACCTGCTGTAAAATGCTTGATTTCGAGAGTGAGCGAAACTAATGGAAAACATTGTTGGGGTAAAACCTAAAGGGAAAGACCTAGCACCAAATCCAATTTGCCATCTGATCTAACTTCTGGAGGCAGTCAAAATGAGCCTTAGAATTCTTCCCTACCTTATTCCTGTGCTGAGATACAGGCTGCTCCAACCTGCTGTAAAATGCTTGATTTCGAGAGTGAGCGAAACTAATGAAAACATTGTTGGGGTAAAACCTAAAGGGAAAGACCTAGCACCAAATCCAATTTGCATCTGATCTAACTTCTGGAGGCAGTCAAAATGAGCCTTAGAATTCTTCCCTACCTTATTCCTGTGCTGAGATACAGGCTGCTCCAACCTGCTGTAAAATGCTTGATTTCGAGAGTGAGCGAAACTAATGAAAACATTGTTGGGGTAAAACCTAAAGGGAAAGACCTAGCACCAAATCCAATTTGCCATCTGATCTAACTTCTGGAGGCAGTCAAAATGAGCCTTAGAATTCTTCCCTACCTTATTCCTGTGCTGAGATACAGGCTGCTCCAACCTGCTGTAAAATGCTTGATTTCGAGAGTGAGCGAAACTAATGAAAACATTGTTGGGGTAAAACCTAAAGGGAAAGACCTAGCACCAAATCCAATTTGCCATCTGATCTAACTTCTGGAGGCAGTCAAAATGAGCCTTAGAATTCTTCCCTACCTTATTCCTGTGCTGAGATACAGGCTGCTCCAACCTGCTGTAAAATGCTTGATTTCGAGAGTGAGCGAAACTAATGAAAACATTGTTGGGGTAAAACCTAAAGGGAAAGACCTAGCACCAAATCCAATTTGCCATCTGATCTAACTTCTGGAGGCAGTCAAAATGAGCCTTTGAATTCTTCCCTACCTGTGGCCGGTTGACGTTGCCCCCTTAAGAAAGGGGATATGGTGGACGGAAGTTGGTAAACGGAAGGAATAGTCTAAACTAATTTCATTGGACGAGTGGGAGGAAGCACTTTTCGGAACTGGGAGTGAACTGGACATTTCCAGCACTTCTCAGTCAGTCTTGCTTCCGCCTCTTCTTCAGGCAACAGCTTTCTGTCCTGGGCTTTCTGCCAAGGCTCCGGCCTTGAGAGAAAAACAGATAACAGGCCTGTATTAACTCTTTTCCAATTAACACAAACTGCTTCTAACATTTTTTTTTCTTTCCTCTCTTTTTCTCTCTCTTCCTATCCCACTCTGGGGAAAGGGGGGAGAGAGAGGGAGAGCGGAGGTGGGGAACCCCCTCTGTCCAGAGGGGGGTCACTCTCATTTCTGTGTTACTCTGTTGTATATCTTTGTATATATTGTAGATATTGTAAATTTGTAAATATCTCCCTGCAAACCCTACATCGCTTTGTAAATATAGCTCCACTGCTTTGCTAATTCAGCTTGCGAGTTTTTTTTTTCCTTTCCCTTCAATTTTTTTTTTCCCTTTTACTTTACAAGGGGGAAGGGAGGAGGCTTCTCGGCCTTACCTTCCATCCCACGACATTTTTTTTTATTGGCGTACCCAACGTGCGGCAGATAATTAGTTTAATTTATTATTTGATTGATTTAGTGTTTTCTAGCTGAATTAGCAAACATGAAGGTATTGTGGTTTGTGGAGCGATTATTCTTTTCAATTTTTGGGGCTCTGGTTTACCGGTATTGTTTGGGTTTGATTCTGGATTACCTGGGTAAATATTTGGTGCGGACAATTTATATGTGGGTTATGTATAAAGTTAAATTATGGTATGGAAAATGTATTAATTTATTATGGCCAGTGAGATACAGGAATGTTACCTCCACCACTCTCCCAATTGAGATAAAGGGTTTTAAGATTCCGCCTGAGGAGACAGTAACTTTAGGTGATGCCTGGGATCCAAAGGTGATTTATTTGGTGTCTATAATTCTGCTGATGGTGATAATTAACGTGTATCTCCTGATCTCTTTGCGGCGAGAGAGAAAGGTGTCCAGGGCGTGTTTTGTTATTAAAACTAGATCAAAAAGAAAACGCCGTGGCTCTCGATCAGTCCCAGAGTCATCTAGTGACGAGGACTGTGGAGAACCAGTGTCAGTTAAAAAGAAGGCTAAAAAGTTAATTGGTAAGGCAGCTCTAAACGACTTTGTTGATTCTGGCAAGCAGCCAAGGGCATCGGCTGGTATCAACATGGCACCTACTCCTTCTCCCACTCCTTCTCCTTCTTCTTCTTCTCCGTCGGCCATTAATGGAGCAACGTCACTTCCACCCACTCCCTCGGTGGGACCGGAAGTCACTGCCCCAGCAGCTGATTTATCTCAGGACCTGTCAGCTTCCATTAAGGTGGCTGTAAATTCAAACACAGCTCCAGTTAAGGTGGCTCCTTTAAAGACTAGAGCTGCAAAGGCCCAAGATGGAGAAGAAGAGGTAGAGACTGATCCTGGTGAGGGGCCCTCTACTCTAAAAGATCCTGCTCAGGAGGAAGAGAAGGTTTGTTTTAAAGATCTAGCTAACCTAGTGAGATCAAAGCAGGATAGAGATGAAGCTAGGAAAGCAGCTGGCAAAGGTGGTTCTCAGCTTAAAGAGATCCTTAGGAGAATGACAGCAGGATTTTACGGGCAAAGAATTCAGGGAGATGAAGATGAAGATGATATTACGGACTGTTCGTCACCACGGGAAGAATTGAGAAATGTCCGTAAAGATTTCACCAGGGCAGATAAGGAGCCAGTTCTAGCTTGGCTTAGTAGGTGTTATGATACAGGTGCTTCAGCTCTAACAGTTGGAGACAAGTCAGCAGCTCAGTTAGGAACTCTCTCAAGGGACAATGGAATAGATAGACATCTAGGCGAAGCTCTCGGTAAGGTTAATCTGTGGATACGCCTTTTAATAGCGGTTGCCCTGAGATACCCTTCCCGAGATGATCTTCCCTGGAATCCTAAACCCTGGACTACCATAGATGAGGGAATTAAGCGCTTGAGAGAATTTGCTGTTAGAGAGCTACTCTATGGTGAACATGAAACTCTGAATCCTGATGACATTCCTGTGGGTATTGGTCTTGCTAAAAAGATCATCAAACTTGCTCCTTCTAATTATGCAAACATTCTGGCAAGCAGAATTGTGTCAAGAAGTTATGGTGGAGCTTCTCCTACGGTTGGCCAATTCAGTGATCAAATGAGACAATTGGAGGATAGCATGACACGTGGTTCTTTGGTTTCAGCCATTGAAACTTTGTCTGGAAAAATTGAGAATTGCATGAAGGATCTGAAAAATGAATTTAGAAATTCCATATCCCAATTGGCACAAAGGGATAATTTCAATTCTTCCTCCAGGTGGGTACAAGTTATTTCAATTCTTCCTCCAGGTGGGTACAAGTTTCATCTGTGAGGGAATACACGTCCTCCAAGGAGGTCATTCCAAAACAGGTCATTCCAAAACAGGTCGTTCCAAAACAGACCACCAAGGCAATCACGTAGAACTATTTGGATAACTCTGCGTGATCAGTTTGGTGAGAACATGAACCGCTGGGATGGCCAACCAACTGCCTAATCTTTTCAGGAGACTGAGGGAATTGCAAAGTGCAGAACCCCGAGGTAGCAATACCAGAAGGGTAGCTGTTACTTCCACAGTTCCCCAGAACGACTCTTATGGCTCCAACAGTGGCTCCAGTTATAACATGCAAAGTTATAACCCTGCACAATATGTGCAATGCACATGTGCGCATGTTCCCCATAACTAGGGGGTGCCCTGCCTCCCCGCCAGGGGGAGGAGAGGGATAACAGAGATAACAGAATCTATTGGGATGTGTACATCCAGTGGCCTGGCACTTCACAATTTCGGAAGTACAGGGCCTTGGTTGACACAGGAGCTCAGTGCACCATAATACCATCAAATTATCAGGGATCAGAGTCTATAACTATTCTGGGAGTCACTGGTGGATCTCAAGAGTTAAGTAAGGTAGAGGTTAATATAAGTTTAACTGGTAAACAATGGAGGAAGCATACAGTTGTGACCGGACCTGACGCACCTTGTATTTTGGGAATTGATTTTTTTGAGAGAAGGGCGTTTCAAAGACCCTAGAGGTTACAAATGGGCTTTGGAGTAGCTTCTATAGAAATTGATGGACAAAAATTGAAGCTGTCTGCCAGACCTGAACTTTCTGATGAATCTGCAGTTGTGGGACAACATAAGATACAGGACATTAAATTGCCGGTTGCTTCTCAGACTGTGCATCACAGACAATACAGAACCAACCGTGACTCTTTGTTGCCCATTCAGAATCTGATTCATCAGTTGGAAAGTCAGAAAGTCGTCAGCAAAACTCATTCACCTTTCAACAGTCCAGTGTGGCCTGTGCGGGAAACAGAATGGAGACTGGCGTCTGACAGTAGACTACCGAGCCCTAAATGAAGTGACACCAACCTATGAGTGCAGCAGTGCCAGACATGATGGAGCTGCAGTATGAGCTGGAATCCAAAGAGGCCAAATGGTATGCTACCCATAGACATTGCTAATGCATTTTTCTCTATTCCCATAGCAGAGGAATGCAGGCCTCAGTTTGCTTTCACCTGGAGAGGAATCCAGTACACTTTCAACAGGCTGCCAATGGGCTGGATCCACAGCTCAAGCAATCTGTCATGCAGTGATCCACGATGCTCTGGAGAAAGGAGGATGCTCCAGAACACATCCAGTTCATCGATGATATCATTGTCTGGGGTAAAACTGCTGAGGAAGTCTTCGAGAAAGGTAACAAAATCATTGACATTCTTCTGAATGCAGGTTTTGCCATCAAACGAGACAAGGTGAAAGGACCTACCACAGAAATTCAGTTTCTGGGAGTGCGGTGGCAGGATGGACGCCGACACATTCCAGTGGATGTGGTAAATAGAGTCTCCCACCATGGCGAGTCCCACCAACAAGCAAGAGACCCTACGTTTCTTGGGGATAGTGGGATTTTGGAGACTGCACATTCCTGGATACAGTCAGATTGTGAAACCTCTGTATGATGTGACTCGAAAGAGAAACCATTTCCACTGGGGACCTGAACAACAAGCAGCCTTTGACCAAATAAAACAAGAGGTAGTTCAAGCAATGGGTCTGGGACCAGTCCGAGATGGTCCAGACATTAAGAACATTTTGTACACGGCTGCAAGTGACAATGGTCCAACCTGGTGCTTGTGGCAAAAAGCTCCAGGTGAGACACGTGGACGACCTCTTGGTTTCTGGAGCCGAGGTTACAGAGGTTCAGAGGCTAATTATACCTCCAACAGAGAAAGAAATTTTAGCTGCCTATGAAGGAGTAAAAGCATCTTCTGAAGTGATTGGAACTGAATCACAACTTCTTCTAGCTCCCCAGATTACCAGTTTTGAATTGGATGTTCAAAGGCAAAGGATCCACACCACATCATGCCACAGACTCAACCTGGTCTAAGTGGATGGCTCTGATTACACAGAGAGCTCGAATGGGAAATCTTGAAAGACCTGGTCTAGTGGAGGTGATCTCAAGTTGGCCTGAAGGCATCAACTGTGCTAAACCTCCAGAGGAGAAAGTAACTCGTGCTGAGGAAGCTCCTCCATACAATGACCTCTCTGATGATGAAAAGAAATATGCTTTGTTCACAGACGGTTCCTGTCGTCTTGTTGGAAACAAGCGAAGGTGGAAGTCTGCAGTGTGGAGTCCAACACGCCGAGTTGCAGAAGGCGAAAGATGGAGAAGGAGAATCCAGTCAGTTCGCAGAGGTAAAAGCTGTCCAGCTAGCTCTCGATGTAGCTGAACGTGAGAGATGGCCAAAGCTTTATCTCTACACCGACTCATGATGGTAGCCAATGCTCTATGGGGTTGGCTAAAGAACTGGAAGAAGAGTGGTTGGCAGAGAAAAGGAAAACCATTTGGGGCAGCCAACCTATGGCAGGACATTGCTGATCGAATCGAGAGAATTCCAGTGAAAGTGAGACACATCGATGCTCACATTCCTAAGAGCAAAGCTACTGAGGAACAGCAACACAACCATCAGGCAGATCTAGCTGCAAGAGTTTCTCAAGTAGACATGGACTCTAATCTTGATCTCGACTGGAAACACCGAGGTGAGATATTCTTAGCTCGGCTGGGCTCACGATTCGTCAGGACATCAAGGCAGAGATGCAACATACCAATGGGCTCGTGACAGATCCATAGACATTTCCATGGATGCTATCACGCAAGTCATCCATGACTGTGACATTTGTGCTGCTATTAAGCAGGCAAAACGACTTAAGCCCTTGTGGTATGGTGACAGATGGTCCAAGTACAAGTATGGTGAAGCTTGGCAGATTGACTACATCACTCTACCCGCGTTCTCGTTCTGGTAAGCAATACGTGCTTACTATGGTAGAGGCAAACACTGGATGGTTGGAAACTTATCCAGTTCCACATGCAACTGCACGCAACACCATTCTCGGTCCTGGAGAGACAGATCCTGTGGAGACACGGAACTCCAGAGAGGATTGAGTCAGACAACGGAACTCATTTCAAGAACAACCTTGTAAAGAACTGGCAAAAGAGCACGGTATTGAGTGGATATTCCACATTCCCCTACTATGCACCAGCTTCAGGAAGATTGAACGCTACAACGGTTTGTTGAAGACCACTCTCAAAGCCATGGGAGGTGGATCTTTGAAAAACTGGGAAAAACATTTAGCACAAGCAACCTGGCTGGTAAATAGTAGAGGTTCAGTGAACCGAGCTGGACCTGCACATTCAGATCTGCTACGGAAAGTAGAAGATGATAGAGTTCCTGTTGTTAGAGAAAAGAATCTGTTAGGTAAAACTGTTTGGGTATTTTCACCCTCAGGAGAGGCTAAACCTATCCGAGGGGTGGTTTCAGCTGAAGGTCCGGGTCACACTTATTGGGTAATGCAAGAGAATGGTGAAATTCAGTGTATTCCACAAAGAAATTTAACTTTAGCTGAAAGAGGTTAATTTCGAACTGTTGTACAGCTACATCGCGTCCAAAGGAAGAATCAAACGAGACATCTACGGTGCACGAACCCTGGAGATCCCTGAGGATCCTGAGTCAACTAAGAGACCCTGAGAATCCCTGTTTCCCTTTTCTTCGCTTCGTCGGTGAAGAAATGAACTGTTTTCCATTTTTCTCATTTTCTGATTTTCTTGGACTTTTGAATCATCTACATCTGAGCATAGCGGAATGGGACTATGACTTTACTCACGAACTGTAAATATCGTTTTGGATTAGATGGACAGTATGAACAGCCAATGAAATTGTTTAGAAGGGGTGGATTGTGGCCGGTTGACGTTGCCCCCTTAAGAAAGGGGATATGGTGGACGGAAGTTGGTAAACGGAAGGAATAGTCTAAACTAATTTCATTGGACGAGTGGGAGGAAGCCACTTTTCGGAACTGGGAGTGAACTGGACATTTCCAGCACTTCTCAGTCAGTCTTGCTTCCGCCTCTTCTTCAGGCAACAGCTTTCTGTCCTGGGCTTTCTGCCAAGGCTCCGGCCTTGAGAGAAAAACAGATAACAGGCCTGTATTAACTCTTTTCCAATTAACACAAACTGCTTCTAACATTTTTTTTTCTTTCCTCTCTTTTTCTCTCTCTTCCTATCCCACTCTGGGGAAAGGGGGGAGAGAGGGGAGAGCGGAGGTGGGGAACCCCCTCTGTCCAGAGGGGGGTCACTCTCATTTCTGTGTTACTCTGTTGTATATCTTTGTATATATTGTAGATATTGTAAATTTGTAAATATCTCCCTGCAAACCCTACATCGCTTTGTAAATATAGCTCCACTGCTTTGCTAATTCAGCTTGCGAGTTTTTTTTTTCCTTTCCCTTCAATTTTTTTTTCCCTTTTTACTTTACAAGGGGAAGGGAGGAGGCTTCTCGGCCTTACCTTCCATCCCACGACACTACCTTATTCCTGTGCTGAGATACAGGCTGCTCCAACCTGCTGTAAAATGCTTGATTTCGAGAGTGAGCGAAACTAATGAAAACATTGTTGGGGTAAAACCTAAAGGGAAAGACCTAGCACCAAATCCAATTTGCCATCTGATCTAACTTCTGGAGGCAGTCAAAATGAGCCTTAGAATTCTTCCCTACCTTATTCCTGTGCTGAGAATACAGGCTAGCTCCAACCTGCTGTAAAATGCTTGATTTCGAGAGTGAGCGAAAACTAATGGAAACATTGTTGGGGTAAAACTAAAGGGAAAGACCTAGCACCAAATCCAATTTGCCATCTGATCTAACTTCTGGAGGCAGTCAAAATGAGCCTTAGAATTCTTCCCTACCTTATTCCTGTGCTGAGATACAGGCTGCTCCAACCTGCTGTAAAAATGCTTGATTTCGAGAGTGAGCGAAACTAATGAAAACATTGTTGGGGTAAAACCTAAAGGGAAAGACCTAGCACCAAATCCAATTTGCCATCTGATCTAACTTCTGGAGGCAGTCAAAATGAGCCTTAGAATTCTTCCCTACCTTATTCCTGTGCTGAGATACAGGCTGCTCCAACCTGCTGTAAAATGCTTGATTTCGAGAGTGAGCGAAACTAATGAAAACATTGTTGGGGTAAAACCTAAAGGGAAAGACCTAGCACCAAATCCAATTTGCCATCTGATCTAACTTCTGGAGGCAGTCAAAATGAGCCTTAGAATTCTTCCCTACCTTATTCCTGTGCTGAGATACAGGCTGCTCCAACCTGCTGTAAAATGCTTGATTTCGAGAGTGAGCGAAACTAATGAAAACATTGTTGGGGTAAAACCTAAAGGGAAAGACCTAGCACCAAATCCAATTTGCCATCTGATCTAACTTCTATGGAGGCAGTCAAAATGAGCCTTAGAATTCTTCCCCTACCTTATTCCTGTGCTGAGATAACAGGCTGCTCCAACCTGCTGTAAAATGCTTGATTTCGAGAGTGAGCGAAACTAATGAAAACCATTGTTGGGGTAAAAACCTAAAGGGAAAGACCTAGCACCAAAATCCAATTTGCCCATCTGATCTAACTTCTGGAGGCAGTCAAAATGAGCCTTAGAATTCTTCCCTACCTTATTCCTGTGCTGAGATACAGGCTGCTCCAGCCTGCTGTAAAATGCTTGATTTCGAGAGTGAGCAAAACTAATGAAAACATTGTTGGGGTAAAACCTAAAGGGAAAGGACCTAGCACCAAATCCAATTTGCCATCTGATCTAACTTCTGGAGGCAGTCAAAATGAGCCTTAGAATTCTTCCCTACCTTATTCCTGTGCTGAGATACAGGCTGCTCCAACCTGCTGTAAATGCTTGATTTCGAGAGTGAGCGAAACTAATGAAAACATTGTTGGGGTAAAACCTAAAGGGAAAGACCTAGCACCAAATCCAATTTGCCATCTGATCTAACTTCTGGAGGCAGTCAAAATGAGCCTTAGAATTCTTCCCTACCTTATTCCTGTGCTGAGATACAGGCTGCTCCAACCTGCTGTAAAAATGCTTGATTTCGAGAGTGGAGCGAAACTAATGAAAACATTGTTGGGGTAAAACCTAAAGGGGAAAGACCTAGCACCAAATCCAATTTGCCATCTGATCTAACTTCTGGAGGCAGTCAAAATGAGCCTTAGAATTCTTCCCTACCTTATTCCTGTGCTGAGATACAGGCTGCTCAACCTGCTGTAAAATGCTTGATTTCGAGAGTGAGCGAAACTAATGAAAACATTGTTGGGTTAAAACCTAAAGGGAAAGACCTAGCACCAAATCCAATTTGCCATCTGATCTAACTTCTGGAGGCAGTCAAAATGAGCCCTGTGAATTCTTCCTACCTTATTCCTGTGCTGAGATACAGGCTGCTCCAACCTGCTGTAAAATGCTTGATTTCGAGAGTGAGCGAAACTAATGAAAACATTGTTGGGGTAAAACCTAAAGGGAAAGACCATAGCACCAAATCCAATTTGCCATCTGATCTAACTTCTGGAGGCAGTCAAAATGAGCCTTAGAATTCTTCCCTACCTTATTCCTGTGCTGAGATACAGGCTTGCTCCAACCTGCTGTAAAATGCTTGATTTCGAGAGTGAGCGAACTAATGAAAACATTGTTGGGGTAAAACCTAAAGGGAAAGACCTAGCACCAAATCCAATTTGCCATCTGATCTAACTTCTGGAGGCAGTCAAAATGAGCCTTAGAATTCTTCCCTACCTTATTCCTGTGCTGAGATACAGGCTGCTCCAACCTGCTGTAAAATGCTTGATTTCGAGAGTGAGCGAAACTAATGAAAACATTGTTGGGGTAAAACCTAAAGGGAAAGACCTAGCACCAAATCCAATTTGCCATCTGATCTAACTTCTGGAGGCAGTCAAAATGAGCCTTAGAAATTCTTCCCTACCTTATTCCTGTGCTGAGATACAGGCTGCTCCAACCTGCTGTAAAAATGCTTGATTTCGAGAGTGAGCGAAACTAATGAAAACATTGTTGGGGTAAAACCTAAAGGGAAAGACCTAGCACCAAATCCAATTTGCCATCTGGATCTAACTTCTGGAGGCAGTCAAAATGAGCCTTAGAATTCTTCCCTACCTTATTCCTGTGCTGAGATACAGGCTGCTCCAACCTGCTGTAAATGCTTGATTTCGAGAGTGAGCGAAAACTAATGAAAACATTGTTGGGGTAAAA
The DNA here is from genome assembly GCF_026170545.1 of Melanerpes formicivorus. Lineage (NCBI taxonomy): Eukaryota > Metazoa > Chordata > Aves > Piciformes > Picidae > Melanerpes > Melanerpes formicivorus. The sequence goes on along the minus strand of NW_027144694.1, from coordinate 2,364 downwards.
CCTAAAGGGAAAGACCTAGCACCAAATCCAATTTGCCATCTGATCTAACTTCTGGAGGCAGTCAAAATGAGCCTTAGAATTCTTCCCTACCTTTTTCCTGTGCTGAGATACAGGCTGCTCCAACCTGCTGTAAAATGCTTGATTTCGAGAGTGAGCGAAACTAATGAAAACATTGTTGGGGTAAAACCTAAAGGGAAAGACCTAGCACCAAATCCAATTTGCCATCTGATCTAACTTCTGGAGGCAGTCAAAATGAGCCTTAGAATTCTTCCCTACCTTATTCCTGTGCTGAGATACAGGCTGCTCCAACCTGCTGTAAAATTGCTTGATTTCGAGAGTGAGCGAAACTAATGAAAACATTGTTGGGGTAAAACCTAAAGGGAAAGACCTAGCACCAAATCCAATTTGCCATCTGATCTAACTTCTGGAGGCAGTCAAAATGAGCCTTAGAAATCTTCCCTACCTTATTCCTGTGCTGAGATACAGGCTGCTCCAACCTGCTGTAAAATGCTTGATTTCGAGAGTGAGCGAAACTAATGAAAACATTGTTGGGGTAAAAACCTAAAGGGAAAGACCTAGCACCAAATCCAATTTGCCATCTGATCTAACTTCTGGAGGCAGTCAAAATGAGCCTGTGAATTCTTCCCTACCTTATTCCTGTGCTGAGATACAGGCTGCTCCAACCTGCTGTAAAATGCTTGATTTCGAGAGTGAGCGAAACTAATGAAAAACATTGTTGGGGTAAAACCTAAAGGGAAAAGACCTAGCACCAAATCCAATTTGCCATCTGATCTAACTTCTGGAGCAGTCAAAATGAGCCTTAGAATTCTTCCCTACCTTATTCCTGTGCTGAGATACAGGCTGCTCCAACCTGCTGTAAAATGCTTGATTTCGAGAGTGAGCGAAACTAATGAAAACATTGTTGGGGTAAAACCTAAAGGGAAAGACCTAGCACCAAATCCAATTTGCCATCTGATCTAACTTCTGGAGGCAGTTCAAAATGAGCCTTAGAATTCTTCCCTACCTTATTCCTGTGCTGAGATACTGCTGCTCCAACCTGCTGTAAAATGCTTGATTCGAGAGTGAGCGAAACTAATGGAAAACATTGTTGGGGTAAAACCTAAAGGGAAAGACCTAGCACCAAATCCAATTTGCCATCTGATCTAACTTCTGGAGGCAGTCAAAATGAGCCTTAGAATTCTTCCCTACCTTATTCCTGTGCTGAGATACAGGCTGCTCCAACCTGCTGTAAAATGCTTGATTTCGAGAGTGAGCGAAACTAATGAAAAACATTGTTGGGGTAAAACCTAAAGGGAAAGACCTAGCCACCAAATCCAATTTGCCATCTGATCTAACTTCTGGAGGCAGTCAAAATGAGCCTTAGAATTCTTCCCTACCTTATTCCTGTGCTGAGATACAGGCTGCTTCCAACCTGCTGTACTAATGAAAACATTGTTGGGGTAAAACCTAAAGGGAAAGACCTAGCACCAAATCCAATTTGCCATCTGATCTAACTTCTGGAGGCAGTCAAAATGAGCCTGTGAATTCTTCCCTACCTTATTCCTGTGCTGAGATACAGGCTGCTCCAACCTGCTGTAAAATGCTTGATTTCGAGAGTGAGCGAAACTAATGAAAACATTGTTGGGGTAAAACCTAAAGGGAAAGACCTAGCTCCAAATCCAATTTGCCATCTGATCTAACTTCTGGAGGCAGTCAAAATGAGCCTTAGAATTCTTCCCTACCTTATTCCTGTGCTGAGATACAGGCTGCTCCAACCTGCTGTAAAATGCTTGATTTCGAGAGTGAGCGAAACTAATGAAAACATTGTTGGGGTAAAACCTAAAGGGAAAGACCTAGCACCAAATCCAATTTGCCATCTGATCTAACTTCTGGAGGCAGTCAAAATGAGCCTTAGAATTCTTCCCTACCTTATTCCTGTGCTGAGATACAGGCTGCTCCAACCTGCTGTAAAATGCTTGATTTCGAGAGTGAGCGAAACTAATGAAAACATTGTTGGGGTAAAACCTAAAGGGAAAGACCTAGCACCAAATCCAATTTGCCATCTGATCTAACTTCTGGAGGCAGTCAAAATGAGCCTTAGAATTCTTCCCTACCTTATTCCTGTGCTGAGATACAGGCTGCTCCAACCTGCTGTAAAATGCTTGATTTCGAGAGTGAGCGAAACTAATGAAAACATTGTTGGGGTAAAACCTAAAGGGAAAGACCTAGCACCAAATCCAATTTGCCATCTGATCTAACTTCTGGAGGCAGTCAAAATGAGCCTTAGAATTCTTCCCTACCTTATTCCTGTGCTGAGATACAGGCTGCTCCAACCTGCTGTAAAATGCTTGATTTCGAGAGTGA
>NW_027144693.1:0-33778 GCF_026170545.1 Melanerpes formicivorus | reverse complement strand
GGGCTGGGGGCAGGGATGGGGATGGGGCTGGGGCTGGGGCTGGGGCTGGGGCAGGGCTGGGGCTGGGCAGGGGATGAGGCTGGGGTCGGGCTGGGGCTGTGTCCAGGGCAGGGCTTGGGCTGGGGCTGGGGCTGGGCTGGGGCTGGGGCTGGAACCAAGGCATGGGCAGGGCTGGGGCTGGGGCTGGGGACAGGGCTGGGGCCAGGCTGGGTCTGGGGCAGGGCTGAGGTCAGGGCTGGGGCTAGGGGCTGGGATGGGGCAGGACTGGGACTGGGGCAGGGGCACGGGCCGAGGCTGGGGACAGGGCTAGGGCTGGGGCTGGGGATGGGTCCAGGGGTGGGGCTGGGTCTGGGTCCAGGGCTGGGGCTGCGCTGGGGCTGGGCTGTGGCTGGGCTGGGACCAGGACTGGGCTGGGGCAGGGACTGGGGCAGGGCTTGGGCTGGGGCTGGGGCTGGGCCTGGGATGGGGCAGGGCTGGGGCTGGGGCTGGGCTGGGGGCAGGGATGGGGATGGGGCTGGGGCTGGGCAGGGGATGAGGCTGGGGTGGGGCTGGGGCCGAGGGCTGGGCTTGGGAAAGTGCTGGGGCTGGGGGCTGGAACCAAGTCTTGGGCAGGGCTGTGGCTGGGGCTGGGGCTGGGGCTGGGCTGGGGCCAAAGGCGGGGGCTGGGGCAGGGCTGGGCTAGGGCTGGGGCTGGGGCTGGGGCTGGGGGCTGGGGCAGGGCTGGGGCTGGGCAGGGGATGAGGCTGGGGTCGGGCTGGGGCTGTGTCCAGGGCAGGGCTTGGGCTGGGGCTGGGGCTGGGCTGGGGGGCTGGGGCTGGAACCAAGGCATGGGCAGGGCTGGGGCTGGGGCTGGGGACAGGGCTGGGGCCAGGCTGGGTCTGGGGGCAGGGCTGAGGTCAGGGCTGGGGCTAGGGGCTGGGATGGGGCAGGACTGGGACTGGGGCAGGGGCACGGGCCGAGGCTGGGGACAGGGCTAGGGCTGGGGCTGGGGATGGGTCCAGGGGTGGGGCTGGGGCTGGGGCTGGGGCTGGGGCTTGGGCTGGGGCACGGCTGGGCCTGGGCTGGGGATGAGGCTGGGGTGGGGCTGGGGCTGGGGCTGGGTCCATTGCAGGGCTGGGGCTTGGGCTGGGGCTGGGACCGGGGCTGGGCTGTGGTAGGTCTGGCACAGGGCTGGGGCTGTGGCTGGGTCTGGGGCGGGGACTGGGACAGGGGCTAGGCCTGGGGCTGGGCTGGGGGCCGAGTCTGGGGCTGGGGCTGGGGCCGGGGCAGGGGCAGGGCTGGGGCAGGGCTGGAACTGGGGCTGGGCTGGGGCCGAGGTTGGGTCTGGGGCTGGGCTGGTGGCGAGGGTGGGGCTGGGGCTGGGGCTGGGGCTGCGGACAGGGCTGGGGCTAGGGCTGGGGCAGGGCTGGGACTAGGCTGTGGGCTGGGCCTGGGGCTGGGCGGTGGCTGGGGCTGGGCTGGGGCAGGGCTGGGGGGCTGGGGTTGGGCTGGGGGCAGAGATGGGGATGGGGTCTGGGCAGGGCTAGGGGAACGGATGGGGCTGGGGCTGGGCTGGGGCCGAGGGTGGGGCTTTGGCTGAGGCTGGGGCTGAGGGCATGGCTGGGCTAGGTCTGGGGCTGGGGCAGAGGCCGGGGCTGGGGAAAGGGCTGCGGCCAGAGCTGGGGCTGGACTGCGGCCAGGCTGGGGCTGAATTCGGTGCAGGGCTGGGGCTGGGGCAGGGCTGGGGCAGGGGCTGGGTCCAGGGTGGGGGGTGGGGCTGGGCTGGGGCAGGACTGGGGCTGGGCTGGGGGGCTGGGGCTGGGGTCCAGGGCAGGGGCTGGAATGGGGCTGGGGCTGGGCCAGGGCAAGGCTGGGTCCGGGGCTGGGCTGGGGCCGATGATGGGGCTTGGGCTGGGGCTGGGGCTGAGGGCAGGGCTGGGGCCAGGCTGGGTCTGGGGCTGGGATGAGGGCAGGGCTGGGGCTGGGGCCAGACCTGGGGCAGCGCTGGGGCTGGGGCTGAGGACAGGCCTGGGGCTGCGGCTGGGGCAGGGCTGGGGACAGGGCTGGGGCCAGGCTGGGTCTGGGGCTGGGCTGAGGGCAGGGCTGGGGCTGGGGGCTGGGATGAGGCAGGACTGGGACTGGGGCAGGGGCACGGGCCGAGGCTGGGGACAGGGCTAGGGCTGGAGCTAGGGCAGGGCTGGGGCCAGGCTGGGGCTGGGTTCGGCTCAGGGCTGGGGCTTGGTCCAGGGCTGGGGCTGGGCTAGGGCAGGGCTGGGTCTGGGGCTGGGCTGTGGCGGGAGCTGGGCTGAGGCTGAGGGTGGGGCTGGGGCTGGGCTGTGGCTGTGGCTGGGCTGGGGCAGGGCTGGGGCTGGGGCTGTGGCTGGGCTGCAGCTGGACCGGGGCAGGGCTGGGGCTGGGGCAGGGCTGGGCTGGGGCCGGGGATGGGGCCATGAGTGGGGCTTGGCTGGGGCTGGGGCTGGGGGCTGGGCCGGGGCAGGGCTGGGACTGGGGCAGGGGCACAGGCCGAGGCTGGGGACAGGGCTAGGGCTGGAGCTAGGGCAGGGCTGGGGCCAGGCTGGGGCTGGGTTTGGCTCAGGGTTGGGGCTTGGTCCAGGGCTGGGGCTGGGCTAGGGCAGGGCTAGGGCTGGGGGCTGGGCTGGGGCTGGGTCCAGGGCTGTGCCTGGGCTGTGGCTGGAGCTGGGCTGGGGCTGAGTGTGGGGCTGGGGCTGGGCTAGGGCTGGGCTGGGGCCGGGGCTGGGGCTAGGGCTGGATCCAGGGCTCTGCCAGGGCTGTGGCTGGAGCTGGGCTGGGGCAGGGCTGGGGCTGGGGCTGGGGCTTGGGCTGTGCTGGGGCTGGGCCGGGGCAGGGCTGGGACTGGGGCAGAGCTGGGCTGGGACCGGGGATGGGGCCATGAGTGGGGCTTGGCTGGGCTAGGGCTGGGGCTGGGGCTGGGCCGGGTCAGGGCTGGGCTGGGGCAGGGCTGGGGCAGGACTGGGGCTGGGTTCGGTGCAGGGCTGGGGCTACGGCAGGGCGGGGACAGGGGCAGGGCTGGGTTGGAGCCGGGGATGGGGCCGGGGGTGGGGCTGGGGCTGCTGCTGGGGCGGGGACTGGGAGAGGGGTGGGGCTGGGGCTGGGTCCAGGGTCGGGCTGGGGCTGGGCTGGTTGTAGGGCTGGGGGCTCGGCGGTGGCTGGGGCTGGGCTGGGGCTGGGCTGGGGCTGGGACTGGCTCCAGGGCAGGGGCTGGACTGGGGCTGTGGCTAGGCTGGGGGCAGGGCTGGGTCTGGGCTGGGGCTGGGGCTGGGTCCAGGGTGGGGCTGTGTCCAGGGCTGGGGCAGGACTGGGGCCGGGCTGGGGCTGGGGCTGGGCTGAGGGCAGGGCTGGGGCAGGGCTGGGGATGGGGCTGGGCTAGAGCTGGGCTGGGGCCGGGGGCTGCGACTGGGGCTGGGTCCAGGGCTGGGGCTGGGGCTGTGGCTGGAGCTGGGCCTGGGTCCAGGGCAGGGGCTGGGCTGGGGCTGGGGCTGGGGCTGAGGTCAGGGCTGGGCTAGGGCTGGGGCTGGGGCTGGGGCCGGGGCTGGGGACAGGGCTGGGGACAGAGCTGGGGCAGGCCTGGGGCCGGGGCTGGGGCTGGGGCTGGGGCTGGGCTGGAGCAGGGCTGGGGGCCGTGAGTGGGGCAGGGGCTGGGGCCGGGGCAGAGGCAGGGCTGGGGCAGGGCTGGAACTGGGGCTGGGCTGGGGGCAAAGTTGGGGCTGGGGCTGGGCTGGTGGTGAGGGTGGGGCTGGGGCTGGGGCTGCGGACAGGGCTGGGGCTAGGGCTGAGGTAGGGGTAGGGCTGGGGCTGGATTGGGGCCAGGGCTGGGGCAGGACTAGGCTTGAGGCTGGGCCTTGGGCTGGGGCTGGGTTGGCGCAGGGCTGGGGCTGGGGCTGGAACCAAGGCATGGGCAAGGCTGGGGCTGGGGCTGGAGCCAGGGCTGTGGCTGGGCAGTGGCTGGAGCTGGGCTGGGACTGAGGGTGGGGCTGGGGGCTGGGCTAGGGCTGGGCTGGGGCCGGGGCTGCGACTGGGTCTGGGTCCAGGGCTGTGGCTGGGCTGTGGCTGGGGCTGGGGCTGGGTCCAGGTTGGGGCTGGGGCTGGGCTGGATCCAGGGCAGGGGCTGAGCTGGGGCTGGGGCTGGGGCAGGGGCTGGGCTGGGGCCGAGGGTGGGGCTGGGGCTGGGGCTGGGGCTGAGGGCAGGGGCCGGGGCTGGGGACAGGGCTGGGGCCAGAGCTGGGGCTGGGTTCGGTGCAGGGCTGGGGCTGGGGCAGGGCTGGGCCTGAGCTGGGGATGAGGCTGGAGTGGGGCTGGGGCTGGGGCTGGGTCCAGGGCAGGGCTGGGGCTGGGGTTTGGGCTCGGCTGGGGCAGGGCTGGGGCTGGGGCTGGGGCTGGGTCCAGGTTGGGGCTGGGGCTGGGCTGGGGCAGGGCTGGGGCTGGGCGGTAGCTGGGGCTGGTCTGGGGCTGGGGCTGGGTCCAAGATGGGGCTGGGGCCGGTGCTGGGGCAGGACTGGGGTCGGTGCTGGGGCAGGACTGGGGCCGGGCTGGGTCTGGGGCTGGGTCCAGGGCAGGGGCTGGGCTGGGGCTGGGGCTGGGCCAGGGCAAGACTGGGGCAGGGGCTGGGCTGGGGCCGAGGGTGGGGCGAGGACTGGGGCTGGGGCTGAGGGCAGGGCTGTTGCCGAGCTAGGGCTGGGCTGAGGGCAGGGCTGGGCTAGGGCTGGGGCTGGGGCAGGGCTGGGGCTGGGGCTGAGGCTGGGCTGGGGTCTGGGCTAGGCCTGGGACAGGGCTGGGCCCGAGGCTGCGGCAGGGCTGGGGTAGGGCTGGGGCTGGGGCTGGGCTGCGGCCGAGGCTGGGGCAGGGCTGGGGTAGGGCTGGGGCAGGGCTGGGCCTGGGCTGGGACCAGGACTGGGCTGGGGCAGGGACTAGGGCAGGGCTGGGGCTGGGGCTGGGGCAGGGGCCGGGCTAGGGCAGGGCTGGGGGCAAGGATGGGGCTGGGGCTGGGGCTGGGCCAGGGCATGGGCTGGGCTGGTACCGGGGCTGGGCTGGGGTAGGGCTGGCACAGGGGTGGGGCTGGTGCTGGGTCTGGGGCGGGGACTGGGACAGGGCTAGGCCTGGGGCTGGGCTGGGGCCGAGTCTGGGGCCGGGGCTGGGGCCGGGGCAGGGGCAGGGCTGGGGCAGGGCTGGAACTGGGGCTGGGCTGGGGGCCAAGGTTGGGGCTGTGGCTGGGCTGGTGGCGATGGGTGGGGCTGGGGTGGGGTTGGGGCTGCGGACAGGGCTGGGGCTAGGGCTGAGGTAGGGGTAGGGCTGGGGCTGGATTGGGGCTGGGGGCTGGGGCAGGACTAGGCTTGAGGCTGGGCCTTGGGCTGGGGCTGGGTTGGCACAGGGCTGGGGCTGGGGCTGGAACCAAGGCATGGGCTGGGGCTGGGGCTGGCGCTGGAGCCAGGGCTGGGGCAGGAGCCAGGGCTGGGGCTAGGCTGGGGCTGGGCCTGGTGCTGGGCTGGGGCTGGGGCTGGGGACAGGGCTGGGGCCAGGCTGGGGCTGGGTTCGGCTCAGGGCTGGGGCTTGGTCCAGGGCTGGGGCTGGGCTGAGGGCACGGCTGGGCTAGGCCTGGGGCTGGGGCAGGGCTAGGTTAGGGCTGGGCTGAGGCCGGGGATGGGGCCGGGGGTGGGGGCTGGGGCTGGGTCTGGGTCCAGGGCTGGGGCAGGCCTGTGGCTGGGGTTGGGCTGGGGCGGGGGCTGGGGCTGGGGCTGGAGATGGGGTGGGGCTGAGGGTGGGGCTGGGGCTGGGTTAGGGCAGGGCTGGGCCCGGGGCTGCGACTGGGGCTGGGTCCAGGGCAGGGGCTGGGCAGGGGCTGGGCTGGGGCCGAGGGTGGGGCTGGGACTGGGGCTGGGGCTGACGGCAGGGCGGGACTAGGGCTGGGGCTGGGGCAGGGGCCGGGGCTAGGGACAGAGCTGGGGCAGGGCTGGGGCCGGGCTGGGGCTGGGTTCGGTGCAGGGCTGGGGCTGGGGCAGGGCTGGGCTAGGGCTGGGCTGCGGCCGGGGCTGGGGCCGTGAGTGGGGCTGGGCTGGGGCTAGGGCTGGGCTGGGGCTGGGGCTGGGTCCAGGGCAGGGGCTGAGCTGGGGGCTGGGGCTGGGCCGGGGCAAGGCTGGGGCAGGGGCTGGGCTGGGGCCGAGGGTGGGGCTAGGGCTGGGGCTGGGGCTTGAGGGTAGGGTCCGGGGATGGGGACAGGGCTGGGGCCAGAGCTGGGGCAGGGCATGGGCCGGGGTGGGGCTGGGTTAGGTGCAGGGCTGGGGCTGGGGCAGGGCTTGGCTGGGGCCGGGGATGGGGCTGGGGCTGGGCCGGGGCAGGGCTGGGCCTGGGCTGGGGATGAGGCTGGGGTGGGGTTGGGGCTGGGTCCAGAGCAGGGTCTGGACTGGGGCTGGGGCTAGGCTGGGGCAGGGCTGTGGCTAGGCAGGGGTTGGACCTGGGGCTGGGCTGTGGCTGTGGCTGGGGACAGGGTTGGGGCCAGGCTGGGTCTGGGGCTGGGCTGAGGGCAGGGCTGGGGCTGGGGGCTGGGGTCTGGGCTGGGGCAGGGCAGGGGCTGGGGCAGGGCTGGGGCCGGACTGGGGCTGGGTTCGGTGCAGGGCTGGGGCTGCGGTTAGGGCGGGGACTGGGAGAGGGTGGGGCTGGGGCTGGGTCCAGGGTTGGGCTGGGGCTGGGCTGGTTGTAGGGCTGGGGCTCGGCGGGTGGCTGGGGCTGGGCTGGGGCTGGGCTGGGGCTGGGACTGGCTCCAGGCAGGGGCTGGACTGGGGCTGTGGCTAGGATGGGGCAGGGCTGGGTCTGGGCTGGGGATGGGCCTGGGTCCAGGGCTGGGGCTGGGCTGTGGCTGGAGCTGGGCCTGGGTCCAGGGCAGGGGCTGGGCTGGGGCTGGGGCTGGGGCTGAGGTCAGGGCTGGGCTAGGGCTGGGGCTGGGGCCGGGGCTGGGGACAGGGCTGGGGACAGAGCTGGGGCAGGCCTGGGGCCGGGGCTGGGGCTGGGGCTGGGGCTGGGCTGGAGCAGGGCTGGGGCCGTGAGTGGGGCAGGGGCTGGGGCCGGGGCAGAGGCAGGGCTGGGGCAGGGCTGGTGGGTGAGGGTGGGGCTGGGGCTGGGGCTGCGGACAGGGCTGGGGCTAGGGCTGATGTAGGGGTAGGGCTGGGGCTGGATTGGGGGCCAGGGCTGGGGCAGGACTAGGCTTGAGGCTGGGCCTTGGGCTGGGGCTGGGTTGGCGCAGGGCTGGGGCTGGGGCTGGAACCAAGGCATGGGCAAGGCTGGGGCTGGGGCTGGAGCCAGGGCTGTGGGCTGGGCAGTGGCTGGAGCTGGGCTGGGGACTGAGGGTGGGGCTGGGGCTGGGCTAGGGCTGGGCTGGGGCCGGGGGCTGCGACTGGGTCTGGGTCCAGGGCTGTGGCTGGGCTGTGGCTGGGGCTGGGGCTGGGTCCAGGTTGGGGCTGGGGCTGGGCTGGATCCAGGGCAGGGGCTGAGCTGGGGCTGGGGCTGGGGCAGGGGGCTGGGCTGGGGCCGAGGGTGGGGCTGGGGCTGGGGCTGGGGCTGAGGGCAGGGGCCGGGGCTGGGGACAGGGCTGGGGCCAGAGCTGGGGCTGGGTTCGGTGCAGGGCTGGGGCTGGGGCAGGGCTGGGCCTGAGCTGGGGATGAGGCTGGAGTGGGGCTGGGGCTGGGGCTGGGTCCAGGGCAGGGCTGGGGCTGGGGTTTGGGCTCGGCTGGGGCAGGGCTGGGGCTGGGGCTGGGGCTGGGTCCAGGTTGGGGCTGGGGCTGGGCTGGGGCAGGGCTGGGGCTGGGCGGTAGCTGGGGCTGGTCTGGGGCTGGGGCTGGGTCCAAGATGGGGCTGGGGCCGGTGCTGGGGCAGGACTGGGGTCGGTGCTGGGGCAGGACTGGGGCCGGGCTGGGTCTGGGGCTGGGTCCAGGGCAGGGGCTGGGCTGGGGCTGGGGCTGGGCCAGGGCAAGACTGGGGCAGGGGCTGGGCTGGGGCCGAGGGTGGGGCGAGGACTGGGGCTGGGGCTGAGGGCAGGGCTGTTGCCGAGCTAGGGCTGGGCTGAGGGCAGGGCTGGGCTAGGGCTGGGGCTGGGGCAGGGCTGGGGCTGGGGCTGAGGCTGGGCTGGGGTCTGGGCTAGGCCTGGGACAGGGCTGGGCCCGAGGCTGCGGCAGGGCTGGGGTAGGGCTGGGGCTGGGGCTGGGCTGCGGCCGAGGCTGGGGCAGGGCTGGGGTAGGGCTGGGGCAGGGCTGGGCCTGGGCTGGGACCAGGACTGGGCTGGGGCAGGGACTAGGGCAGGGGCTGGGGGCAAGGATGGGGCTGGGGCTGGGGCTGGGCCAGGGCATGGGCTGGGCTGGGACCGGGGCTGGGCTGGGGTAGGGCTGGCACAGGGGTGGGGCTGGTGCTGGGTCTGGGGCGGGGACTGGGACAGGGCTAGGCCTGGGGCTGGGCTGGGGCCGAGTCTGGGGCCGGGGCTGGGGCCGGGGCAGGGGCAGGGCTGGGGCAGGGCTGGAACTGGGGCTGGGCTGGGGCCAAGGTTGGGGCTGGGGCTGGGCTGGTGGCGAGGGTGGGGCTGGGGCTGTGGCTGGGACTGCGGACAGGGCTGGGGCTAGGGCTGAGGTAGGGGTAGGGCTGGGGCTGGGCTGGGTCCAGGGCTGGGGCTGGGCTATGGCTCTGGCTGGGCTGGGGCAGGGCTGGGGGCTGGGGCTAGGGCTGGGCTGGGGCTGGGGCTGGGTCCAGGGCAGGGGCTGAGCTGGGGGCTGGGGCTGGGCCGGGGCAAGGCTGGGCAGGGGCTGGGCTGGGGCCGAGGGTGGGGCTAGGGCTGGGGCTGGGGCTGAGGGTAGGGTCCGGGGATGGGGACAGGGCTGGGGCCAGAGCTGGGGCAGGGCTGGGGCCGGCTGGGGCTGGGTTCTGTGCAGGGCTGGGGCTGGGGCAGGGCGGGGGACTGGGGCAGGGCTGGGCTAGAGCTGGGCTGGGGGCCGGGCATGGGGCCGTGAGTGGGGCTTGGATTAGGCCCGGGTTGGGGCCCGGGCTGGGGCTGGGGCGGGGGCTGGGGTAGGGCTGGGGCTGTGCGGTAGATGGGGCTGGTCTGGGGCTGGGGCTGGGTCCAAGGTGGGGCTGGGGCCGGTGCTGGGGCAGGACTGGGGGCCGGGCTGGGGCTGGGGCTGGGTCCAGGGCAGGGGGCCGGGCTGGGGCTGGGGCTGGGCCGAGTCAGGGCTGGGGCAGGGGCTGGGCTGGGGCCGAGAGTGGGGGCTGGGACTGGGGCCGGGACTGAGGGCAGGGCTGGGCTAGGGCTAGGGCTGGGGCAGGGGCCGGGGCTGGGGCCAGGGCTGGGCCCAGAGCTGGGGCAGGGCATGGGCCGGGGTGGGGCTGGGTTAGGTGCAGGGCTGGGGCTGGGGCAGGGCTTGGCTGGGGCCGGGGATGGGGCTGGGGCTGGGCCGGGGCAGGGCTGGGCCTGGGCTGGGGATGAGGCTGGGGTGGGGTTGGGGCTGGGTCCAGAGCAGGGTCTGGACTGGGGCTGGGGCTAGGCTGGGGCAGGGCTGTGGCTAGGCAGGGGTTGGACCTGGGGCTGGGCTGTGGCTGTGGCTGGGGACAGGGTTGGGGCCAGGCTGGGTCTGGGGCTGGGCTGAGGGCAGGGCTGGGGCTGGGGCTGGGGTCTGGGCTGGGGCAGGGCAGGGGCTGGGGCAGGGCTGGGGCCGGACTGGGGCTGGGTTCGGTGCAGGGCTGGGGCTGCGGCAGGGCGGGGACTGGGAGAGGGTGGGGCTGGGGCTGGGTCCAGGGTTGGGCTGGGGCTGGGCTGGTTGTAGGGCTGGGGCTCGGCGGTGGCTGGGGCTGGGCTGGGGCTGGGCTGGGGCTGGGACTGGCTCCAGGGCAGGGGCTGGACTGGGGCTGTGGCTAGGATGGGGCAGGGCTGGGTCTGGGCTGGGGCTGGGGCTGGGTCCAGGGTGGGGCTGTGTCCAGGGCTGGGGCAGGACTGGGGCCGGGCTGGGGCTGGGGCTGGGCTGAGGGCAGGGCTGGGGGCAGGGCTGGGGATGGGGCTGGGCTAGAGCTGGGCTGGGGCCGGGGCTGCGACTGGGGCTGGGTCCAGGGCTGGGGCTGGGCTGTGGCTGGAGCTGGGCCTGGGTCCAGGGCAGGGGCTGGGCTGGGGCTGGGGCTGGGGGGCTGAGGTCAGGGCTGGGCTAGGGCTGGGGCTGGGGCTGGGGCCGGGGCTGGGGACAGGGCTGGGGACAGAGCTGGGGCAGGCCTGGGGCCGGGGCTGGGGCTGGGGCTGGGGCTGGGCTGGAGCAGGGCTGGGGCCGTGAGTGGGGCAGGGGCTGGGGCCGGGGCAGAGGCAGGGCTGGGGCAGGGCTGGTGGTGAGGGTGGGGCTGGGGCTGGGGCTGCGGACAGGGCTGGGGCTAGGGCTGATGTAGGGGTAGGGCTGGGGCTGGATTGGGGCCAGGGCTGGGGCAGGACTAGGCTTGAGGCTGGGCCTTGGGCTGGGGCTGGGTTGGCGCAGGGCTGGGGCTGGGGCTGGAACCAAGGCATGGGCAAGGCTGGGGCTGGGGCTGGAGCCAGGGCTGTGGCTGGGCAGTGGCTGGAGCTGGGCTGGGACTGAGGGTGGGGCTGGGGCTGGGCTAGGGCTGGGCTGGGGCCGGGGGCTGCGACTGGGTCTGGGTCCAGGGCTGTGGCTGGGCTGTGGCTGGGGCTGGGGCTGGGTCCAGGTTGGGGCTGGGGCTGGGCTGGATCCAGGGCAGGGGCTGAGCTGGGGCTGGGGCTGGGGGCAGGGGCTGGGCTGGGGCCGAGGGTGGGGGCTGGGGCTGGGGCTGGGGCTGAGGGCGGGGGGCCGGGGCTGGGGACAGGGCTGGGGGCCAGAGCTGGGGCTGGGTTCGGTGCAGGGCTGGGGCTGGGGCAGGGCTGGGCCTGAGCTGGGGATGAGGCTGGAGTGGGGCTGGGGCTGGGGCTGGGTCCAGGGCAGGGCTGGGGCTGGGGTTTGGGCTAGGCTGGGGCAGGGGCTGGGGCTGGGGCTGGGGCTGGGTCCAGGTTGGGGCTGGGGCTGGGCTGGGGCAGGGCTGGGGCTGGGCGGTAGCTGGGGCTGGTCTGGGGCTGGGCTGGGTCCAAGATGGGGCTGGGGCCGGTGCTGGGGCAGGACTGGGGTCGGTGCTGGGGCAGGACTGGGGCCGGGCTGGGTCTGGGGCTGGGTCCAGGGCAGGGGCTGGGCTGGGGCTGGGGCTGGGCCAGGGCAAGACTGGGGCAGGGGCTGGGCTGGGGCCGAGGGTGGGGCGAGGACTGGGGCTGGGGCTGAGGGGCAGGGCTGTTGCCGAGCTAGGGCTGGGCTGAGGGCAGGGCTGGGCTAGGGCTGGGGCTGGGGCAGGGCTGGGGCTGGGGCTGAGGCTGGGCTGGGGTCTGGGCTAGGCCTGGGACATGGGCTGGGCCCGAGGCTGCGGCAGGGCTGGGGTAGGGCTGGGGCTGGGGCTGGGGCTGCGGCCGAGGCTGGGGCAGGGCTGGGGTAGGGCTGGGGCAGGGCTGGGCCTGGGCTGGGACCAGGACTGGGCTGGGGCAGGGACTAGGGCAGGGCTGGGGGCAAGGATGGGGCTGGGGCTGGGGGCTGGGCCAGGGCATGGGCTGGGCTGGGACCGGGGCTGGGCTGGGGTAGGGCTGGCACAGGGGTGGGGCTGGTGCTGGGTCTGGGGCGGGGGACTGGGACAGGGCTAGGCCTGGGGCTGGGCTGGGGCCGAGTCTGGGGCCGGGGCTGGGGCCGGGGCAGGGGCAGCGCTGGGGCAGGGCTGGAACTGGGGCTGGGCTGGGGCCAAGGTTGGGGCTGTGGCTGGGCTGGGTGGCGATGGGTGGGGCTGGGGTGGGGTTGGGGCTGCGGACAGGGCTGGGGCTAGGGCTGAGGTAGGGGTAGGGCTGGGGCTGGATTGGGGCTGGGGGCTGGGGCAGGACTAGGCTTGAGGCTGGGCCTTGGGCTGGGGCTGGGTTGGCACAGGGCTGGGGGCTGGGGCTGGAACCAAGGCATGGGCTGGGGCTGGGGCTGGCGCTGGAGCCAGGGCTGGGGCAGGAGCCAGGGCTGGGGCTAGGCTGGGGCTGGGCCTGGTGCTGGGCTGGGGCTGGGGATGGGGACAGGGCTGGGGCCAGGCTGGGGCTGGGTTCGGCTCAGGGCAGGGGCTTGGTCCAGGGCTGGGGCTGGGGCTGAGGGCACGGCTGGGCTAGGCCTGGGGCTGGGGCAGGGCTAGGTTAGGGCTGGGCTGAGGCCCGGGGATGGGGCCGGGGGTGGGGCTGGGGCTGGGTCTGGGGTCCAGGGCTGGGGCAGGGCTGTGGCTGGGGTTGGGCTGGGGGCGGGGGCTGGGCTGGGGCTGGAGATGGGGGTGGGGCTGAGGGTGGGGCTGGGGCTGGGTTAGGGCAGGGCTGGGCCCGGGGCTGCGACTGGGGCTGGGTCCAGGGCAGGGGCTGGGCAGGGGCTGGGCTGGGGCCGACGGTGGGGCTGGGACTGGGGCTGGGGCTGACGGCAGGGCGGGGACTAGGGCTGGGGCTGGGGCAGGGGCCGGGGCTAGGGACAGAGCTGGGGCAGGGCTGGGGGCCGGGCTGGGGCTGGGTTCGGTGCAGGGCTGGGGCTGGGGCAGGGCTGGGCTAGGGCTGGGCTGCGGCCGGGGCTGGGGCCGTGAGTGGGGCTGGGCTGGGGCCAGGGCTGGGGCCGGGGGTGGGGCTGGGGGCTGGGGCAGGGCTGGGACTGGGCTGGGGATGAGGCTGGGGTGGGGCTGGGGCTGGGTCCAGGGCAGGGCTGGGGCTTGGGCTGGGCTGGGACCGGGGCTGGGCTGGGGTAGGGGTGGCACAGGAGTGGGGGCTGTGGCTGGGTCTGGGGTGGGGACTGGGACAGGGCTAGGCCTGGGGCTGGGCTGGGGCCGAGTCTGGGGCCGGGGCTGGGGCCGGGGCAGGGGCAGGGCTGGGGCAGGGCTGGAACTGGGGCTGGGCTGGGGCCAAGGTTGGGGCTGGGGCTGGGCTGGTGGCGAGGGTGGGGCTGGGGCTGTGGCTGGGACTGCGGACAGGGCTGGGGCTAGGGCTGAGGTAGGGGTAGGGCTGGGGCTGGGCTGGGTCCAGGGCTGGGGCTGGGGCTGGGGCGGGGGCTGGGGCTGGGGCTGGAGATGGGGTGGGGGCTGAGGGTGGGGCTGGGGCTGGGGCTGCGGGACAGGGCTGGGGCTGGGCTGAGGTAGGGGTAGGGCTGGGTCTGGATTAAGGCTTGTGCTGGGGCAGGACTAGGCTTGAGGCTGGGCCTTGGGCTGGGGCTGGAACCAAGGGATGGGCAGGGCTGGGACTGGCGCTGGAGCCAGGGCTGGGGCAGGGGCCAGGGCTGGGGCAGGGCTAAGGTCAGGCCTGGGGCGGGGCCTGGGGCAGGGCTGGGGTTAGGTTGGGGCTGGGCCTGGGGCTGGGCTGGGGCTGGGGCTGGGACAGGGCTGGGGCTAGGCTGGGGCTGGGCCTGGGGCTGGGCGGTGGCTGGGGCTGGGCTGGGGAAGAGACGAGGCTGGGGCTGTGGCTTGGGCTGGGGCAGGGCTGAGGCTGGGGCTGGGTCCAGGGTGGGGCTGGGGCTGGGATGGGGGCAGGGCTGGGGCTGGGACTGGGTCCAGGGCAGGGGCTGGACTGGGGCTGGGGCTGGGCTGGGCCTGGGGCTGGGGCTGGGGAGGGGCTGGGCTGGGGCTGGGGTGGGTCCAGGGTGGGGCTGGGGATGGGCTGGGGCGAGGCTGGCCTGGGGCTGTGACTGGGTCCAGGGCAGGGGCTGGACTGGGGCTGGGGGCTGGGCTGGGGCTGGTTGGGGCTGGGCTGGGGCTGGGTCCAGGGTGGGGCTGGGGCCGGGGCAGGGGCAGGACTGGGGCCGGACTGGGGCTGGGGCTGGGCTGGAGCTGCGTCCAGGGCTGTGGCTGGGCAGTGGCTGTAGCTGGGCTGGGGCTGAGGGTGGGGCTGGAGCTGGGCTGGGGCTGAGGGTGGGGCTGGGGCTGGGCTAGGGCCGGGATGGGGCCAGGGCTGCGACTGGGGCTGGGTCCAGGGCTGGGGCTGGGCTATGGCTCTGGCTGGGCTGGGGCAGGGCTGGGGCTGGGGCTAGGGCTGGGCTGGGGCTGGGGCTGGGTCCAGGGCAGGGGCTGAGCTGGGACTGGGGCTGGGCCGGGGCAAGGCTGGGGCAGGGGGCTGGGCTGGGGCCGAGGGTGGGGCTAGGGCTGGGGCTGGGGCTGAGGGCAGGGTCCGGGGCTGGGGAGAGGGCTGGGGCCAGGGCTGGGGCCAGAGCTGGGGCAGGGCTGGGGCCGGGCTGGGGCTGGGTCTTGGCTGAGGGCAGGGCCGGGCAGGGGCTGGGGATGGGGCTGGGCTAGGTCTGGGTCCAGGGCTGTGGCTGGAGCTGGGCTGGGGCTGAGGGTGGGGCTGGGGCTGGGCTAGAGCTGGGCTGGGGCCGGGCATGGGGCCGTGAGTGGGGCTTGGATGGGGCCCGGGTTGGGGCCCGGGCTGGGGCTGGGGCTGGGGCTGGGGTAGGGCTGGGCCTGGGCTGGGGATGAGGCTGGGCTGGGTCTGGGGCTGGGTCCAGGGCAGGGCTGGGGCTGGGGCTGGGGCTAGGCTGGGGCAGGTCTGGGGTAGGGCTGGGGATGGGGCTGGGTCGAGGGTGGGGCTGGGGCTGGGCTGGGGCAAGGCTGGGGCTGTGCGGTAGATGGGGCTGGGCTGGGGCTGGGGCTGGGTCCAAGGTGGGGCTGGGGCCGGTGCTGGGGCAGGACTGGGGCCGGGCTGGGGCTGGGGCTGGGCCGAGTCAGGGCTCGGGCAGGGGCTGGGCTGGAGCAAAGAGTGGGGCTGGGACTGGGGCCGGGACTGAGGGCAGGGCTGGGCTAGGGCTAGGGCTGGGGCAGGGGCCGGGGCTGGGGCCAGGGCTGGGCCCAGAGCTGGGGCAGGGCATGGGCCGGGGTGGGGCTGGGTTAGGTGCAGGGCTGGGGCTGGGGCAGGGCTTGGCTGGGGCCGGGGATGGGGCCATGAGTGGGGCTTGGCTGGGGCTGGGGCTGAGGCTGGGGCTGGGCCGGGGCAGGGCTGGGCCTGGGCTGGGGATGAGGCTGGGGTGGGGTTGGGGCTGGGTCCAGAGCAGGGTCTGGACTGGGGCTGGGGCTAGGCTGGGACAGGGCTGGGGCTGGGCTGGGGGTGGGGCTGGGTCCAGTGCAGGGGCTGGACTGGGGCTGGTGCTAGGCTGGGGCAGGACTGGGGCCGGGCTGGGGCTGGGTCTTGGCTGAGGGCAGGGCCGGGCAGGGCTGGGGATGGGGCTGGGCTAGGTCTGGGTCCAGGGCTGTGGCTGGAGCTGGGCTGGGGCTGAGGGTGGGGCTGGGGCTGGGCTAGTGCTGGGCTGGGCCCGGGGCTGCGCCTGGGGCTGGGTCCAGGGCTGGGGCTGGGCTGTGGCTAGGGCTGGGCTGGGGCAGGGCTGGGGCTGTGGCTGTGGCTGGGCTGGGGCTGGGTCCAGGGCAGGGGCTGGGCTGGGACTGGGGCTGGGCTGGGGCAGGGCTGGGGCAGGGGCTGGGCTGGGGCCGAGGGTGGGGCTAGGGCTGGGGCTGGGGCTGAGGGCTGGGCTGAGGGCAGGGCTGGGGCTGGGGCCTGGGATGGGGCAGGACTGGGACTGGGGCAGGGGCACGGGCTGAAGCTGGGGACAGGGCTAGGGCTGGAGCTGGGGCAGGGCTGGGGCCAGGCTGGGGCTGGGTTTGGCTCAGGGCTGGGGCTTGGTCCAGGGCTGGGGCTGGGCTGAGGGCATGGCTGGGCTAGGCCTGGAGCTGGGGGCAGCGCTAGGTTAGGGCTGGGCTGAGGCCGGGGCTGGGGCCGGGGCAGGGGCAGGGCTGGGGTAGGGCTGGAACTGGGGCTGGGCTGGGGGCAAGGTTGGGGCTGGGGCTGGGGCTGGGGTGGGGGCTCGGGCTGCGGACAGGGCTGGGGCTAGGGCTGAGGTAGGGGTAGGGCTGGGGCTGGATTGGGGCCAGGGCTGGGGCAGGACTAGGCTTGAGGCTGGGCCTTAGGCTGGGCCTTGGGCTGGGGCTGGGTTGGCGCAGGGCTGGGGCTGGGGCTGGAGCCAGGGCTGGGGCAGGAGCCAGGGCTGGGGCAGGGCTGTGGCTAGGCAGGGGTTGGACCTGGGGCTGGGCTGTGGCTGTGGCTGGGGACAGGGCTGGGGCCAGGCTGGGTCTGGGGCTGGGCTGAGGGCAGGGCTGGGGATGGGGTCTGGGCTGGGGCAGGGCAGGGGCTGGGGCAGGGGTAGGGCAGGGGCTGGGGACAGGGCTAGGGCTGGAGCTAGGGCAGGGCTGGGGCCAGGCTGGGGCTGGGTTCGGCTCAGGGGTGGGGCTTGGTCCAGGGCTGGGGCTGGGCTGAGGGCACGGTTGGGCTAGGCCTGGGGCTGGGGCAGGGCTAGGTTAGGGCTGGGCTGAGGCCGGGGCTGGGTCCGGGCCTGGGGCTGGGCTGAGGGCAGGGCTGGGCTAGGGCTGGGGCTGGGTCAGGGCTGGGCTTGGGCTGGGCTGGGGGCAGGGATGGGGATGGGGCTGGGGATGGGGCTTGGGCTGGGGCAGGGCTGGGGCTGGGCAGGGGATGAGGCTGGGGTGGGGCTGGGGCTGGGTCCAGGGCGGGGCTAGGGCTGGGGCGGGGGCTGGGCTGGGGCCGAGGGCAGGGCTGGGGCTGGTCTGGGGCTGGGGCTGGAACCAAGTCTTGGGCAGGGCTGGGGCTGGGGCTGGGGCTGGGCAGGGCTGGGGCTGGGCATGGACCGGGCCTGGGCAGGGGTAGGGCTGGGGCAGGGGCTGGGCTGGGGACGAGGGTGGGGCAGGGCTGGGGCTGGGCATGGACCGGGACTGGGCATGGGTAGGGCCGGGGCTGGGGGCTGGATCTAGGGGTGGGGCAGGGCTGTGGCTGGGGTTGGGCTGGAGGTGGGGCTGGGCTGGGGCTGGGGCTGGAGATGGGGCTGGGCTGGGGCTGGGTCCAGGGCAGGGGCTGGAAAGGGGCTGGGGCTGAGGGCAGGGCTGGACTAGGGCTGGGGCTGGGGCAGGGGCCGGGGCTGGGGACAGGGCTGGGGCCAGAGCTGGGGCAGGGCTTGGGCCGGGTTGGGGCTGGGTTCGGTGAAGGGCTGGGGCTGGGGCAGGGCTGGGCTAGGGCTTGGCTGGGGCCGGGGCTGGGCTGGGGCTGGAGCTGGGCTGGGGCTGAGGGTGGGGCTGGGGCTGGGCTAGGGCTGGGCTGGGGGCGGGGCTGGGGCAGGGCTGGGGATGGGGCTGGGCTGGGTCTGGGTCCATGGCAGGGGCTGGGCTGGGTCTGGGGCAGGGCTGGGGCAGGGCTGGGTCAGGGCAGGGCAGGGGCTGTGGCTGGGCTGGGGCTGGAGCTGGGCTGGGGCTGAGGGTGGGGCTGGGGCTGGGCTAGGGCTGGGCTGGGGGCGGGGCTGGGGCAGGGCTGGGGATGGGGCTGGGCTGGGTCTGGGTCCAGGGCTGTGGCTGGGCTGGGCTGTGGCTGTGAATGGGGCTGGGGCTGCGGCTGGACTGGGGCTGGGCTGGGGCTGGGGCTGGGGCTGGGGCTGGGCTGGGGCTGGGTCCAGGGCAGGGGCTGGGGTGGGGCTGGAGCTGGGCTGTCGCTGTGAATGGGGCAGGGGCTGGGCTGGGGCTGGAGCTGGGGCAGGGCTGGGGCTGGGGCTGGGGCTGGGCAGGGGCTGGGGCTGCGGCTGAGGACAGGGCTGGGGCCAGGCTGGGGCTGGGGATGGGCTGAGGGCAGGGTTGGGCTGAGGGCAGGGCTGGGGCTGGGGGCTGGGATGGGGCAGGACTGGGACTGGGGCAGGGGCATGGGCCGAGGCTGGGGACAGGGCTAGGGCTGGAGCTAGGGCAGGGCTGGGGCCAGGCTGGGGCTGGGTTCGGCTCAGGGCTGGGGCTTGGTCCAGGGCTGGGGCTGGGCTGAGGGCACGGCTGGGCTAGGCCTGGGGCTGGGGCAGGGCTAGGTTAGGGCTGGGCTGAGGCCGGGGCTGGGTCCGGGCCTGGGCCTGAGCTGAGGGCAGGGCTGGGCTAGGGTTGGGCTGGGGCCGGGGCTGGGGCCGGGGGTGGGGCTGGGGCTGGGGCTGGGTCCAGGGCTGGGGCAGGGCTGTGGCTGGGGTTGGGCTGGGGCAGGGCCGGGGCTGGGGGCTGGGCTGGGGCTGGGGCTGGGGCAGGGCAGGGCTGGAGCTGGTCTGGGGCTGAGGGTGGGGCTGGGCTGGGGCTGAGGGTGGGGCTGGGGCTGAGGGTGGGGCTGGGCTGGGGCTGAGGGTGGGGCTGGGCTGGGGCTGAGGGTGGGGCTGGGTCTGGGTTGGGGCCGGGGCTGCGACTGGGGCTGGGTCCAGGGCTGAGGGTGGGGCTGGGGCAGGGCTGGAGCTGGGCTGGGGCTGAGGGTGGGGCTGGGGCTGGGGCTGGGGCTGGGCTGGGGCTGGGTCCAGGGCAGGGGCTGGTTCCAGGGCAGGGGCTGGGCTGGGGCTGGGGCTGGGGCTGGGCCGGGGCAGGGCTGGGGCTGGGGCAGGGCTGCGGCTGGAGCTGGGCTGGGGCACGGCTGGGGCTGGGGCTGGGGCTGGGCTGGGACTTGACTGGGCTGGTGCAGGGACTGGGGCAGGGCTGGGGCAGGGCTGGAACTGGGCTGGCGCTGGGGCTGGGTCCAAGGTGGGGCTGGGGCTGGGCTGGGGGCAGAGATGGGGCTGGGGCTGGGCTGGGCTGGGGCTGGGGCTGGGCGGTGGCTGGGGCTGGGCTGGGGCAGGGCTGGGGCTGGGGCTGGGCTGGGATCGGGGCAGGGGCTGGGCAGGGGCTGGGGCTGGGCCGGGGCAGGGCTGGGGCAGGGGCTGGGCTGGGGCGAGGGTGGGGCTGGGGCTGGGGCTGGGACTGAGGGTTGGGCTGGGCTAGGGCTGGGGCTGGGGCTGGGGCTGGGGCCAGGGGTGGGGCTGGGGCTGGGTCCAGGGCTGGGGCTGGGCTGGGGCTGGGGCAGGGCTGGGGCAGTGCTGGGGCTGGGCTGTGGCTGGGCTGGAACCAGGACTGGGCTGGGGCAGGGACTGGGGCAGGGCTTGGGCTGGGGCTGGGGCTGGGGCAGGGATGGGGATGGGGCTGGAGCTGGGGCTTGGGCTGGGGCAGGGCTGGGGCTGGGCAGGGGATGAGGCTGGGGTGGGGCTGGGGCTGGGTCCAGGGCAGGGCTTGGGCTGGGGCTGGGGCTGGGCTGGGGCCGAGGGCGGGGCTGGGGCAGGGCTGGGGCTGGGGCTGGAACCAAGTCTTGGGCAGGTCTGGGGCTGGGGCTGGGGCTGGGGCTGGGCGGGGCTGTAGCTGGGCAGGGCTGGGGCTGGGCATGGACCGGGACTGGGCAGGGGTAGGGCCGGGGCTGGGGGCTGGGCTGGGGCTGGGTTTTGGCTGGGGCTGGGCTAGGGCTGGGGCTGGGGCCAGAGCTGGGGCAGGGCTTGGGCCGGGCTGGGGCTGGGTTCGGTGCAGGGCTGGGGCTGGGGCAGGGCTGGGATCGGGGCAGGGGCTGGGCAGGGGCTGGGGCTGGGCCGGGGCAGGGCTGGGGCAGGGGCTGGGCTGGGGCGAGGGTGGGGCTGGGGCTGGGGCTGGGACTGAGGGTTGGGCTGGGCTAGGGCTGGGGCTGGGGCTGGGGCTGGGTCCAGGGCTGGGGCTGGGCTGGGGCTGGGGCAGGGCTGGGGCAGTGCTGGGGCTGGGCTGTGGCTGGGCTGGAACCAGGACTGGGCTGGGGCAGGGACTGGGGCAGGGCTTGGGCTGGGGCTGGGGCTGGGGCAGGGATGGGGATGGGGCTGGAGCTGGGGCTTGGGCTGGGGCAGGGCTGGGGCTGGGCAGGGGATGAGGCTGGGGTGGGGCTGGGGCTGGGTCCAGGGCAGGGCTTGGGCTGGGGCTGGGGCTGGGCTGGGGCCGAGGGCGGGGCTGGGGCAGGGCTGGGGCTGGGGCTGGAACCAAGTCTTGGGCAGGTCTGGGGCTGGGGCTGGGGCTGGGGCTGGGCGGGGCTGTAGCTGGGCAGGGCTGGGGCTGGGCATGGACCGGGACTGGGCAGGGGTAGGGCCGGGGCTGGGGGCTGGGCTGGGGCTGGGTTTTGGCTGGGGCTGGGCTAGGGCTGGGGCTGGGGCCAGAGCTGGGGCAGGGCTTGGGCCGGGCTGGGGCTGGGTTCGGTGCAGGGCTGGGGCTGGGGCAGGGCTGGGCTAGGGCTGGGCTGGGGCTGGGGCTGGGGGCTGGGCGGTGGCTGGGGCTGGGCTGGGGCCAGAGCTGGGGCAGGGCTGGGGCCGGGCTGGGCCTGGGGCTGGGGCTGGGGTTGGGCTGGGGCTGGGGCTGCGACTGGGGCTGGGTCCAGGGCTGGGGTTGGGCTGTGGCTGGGGCTGGGCTGGGGCTGGGTCCAGGGCAGGGGCTGGGCAGGGGCAGGGCTGGGCCGGGGCAGGGCTGGGGCAGGGGCTGAGGGCTGGGCTGGGGCCGAGGGCGGGGCTGGGCTAGGGCTGGGGCTGGGGCAGGGGCTGGGGCTGGGTTGGCGCAGGGCTGGGGCTGGGGCTGGAACCAAGTCTTGGGCAGGGCTGGGGCTGGGGCTGGGCATGGACCGGGACTGGGCAGGGGTACGGCCGGGGCTGGGGGCGGGGCTGGGCCTGGGGTTGGGCTGGGGCAGGTCTGGGGCTGGGTCTGGGGCCGGTGCTGCGACTGAAGCTGGTTCCAGGGCTGGGGCTGGGCTCTGGCTGGGGCTGGGCTGGGGCTGGGTCCAGGGCAGGGGCTGGGCAGGGCCTGGGGCTGGGCCGGGGCAGGGCTGGGGCAGGGGCTGGGCTGGGGCCGAGGGTGGGGCTGGGGCTGGGGCAGGGCTGGGGCTAGGCAGGGGATGAGGCTGGGGTGGGGCTGGAGCTGGGTCCAGGGCAGGGCTTGGGCTGGGGCTGGGGCTGGGGCTGGGCGGGGCTGGGGCTGGGCAGGGCTGGGGCTGGGTCTGGGTCCGGTGCTGCGACTGGGGCTGGTTCCAGGGCTGGGGCTGGGCTCTGGCTGGGGCTGGGCTGGGGCTGGGGTGGGGCTGGAGCTCGGCCGGGGCAGGGCTGGGGCTGGGGCAGGGGCTGGGCTGGGCAGTGCTGGGGCTGGGCTGTGGCTGGGCTGGGACCAGGACTGGGCTGGGGCAGGGACTGGGGCAGGGCTTGGGCTGGGGCTGGGGCTGGGGCAGGGCTGGGGCTGGGCTGGGGCTGGGCAGGGGATGAGGCTGGGGTGGGGCTGGGGCTGGTCTGGGGCCGAGGGCGGGGCTGGGGCGGGGAAGGGGCTGGGGCTGGGGCTGGGCGGGGCTGGGGCTGGGCAGGGCTGGGGCTGGGCATGGACCGGGACTGGGCAGGGGTAGGGCCGGGGCTGGGGGCTGGGCTGGGGCTGGGTTTGGGCTGGGGCAGGGCTGGGTCTGGGGTTGGGCTGGGTCTGGGTCTGGGGCTGGGCTAGGGCTGGGGCTGGGTCCAGGGCTGGGGCAGGGCTGTGGCTGGAGCTGTGGCTGGGCTGGGGCTAGGTCCAGGGCTGTGGCTGGGCTGTGGCTGGAGCTCGGCTGGTGCTGGGGCTGGGCTGTGGCTGGGCTGGGACCAGGACTGGGCTGGGGCAGGGACTGGGGCAGGGCTTGGGCTGGGTCTGGGTCTGGGGCTGGGCTAGGGCTGGGGCTGGGTCCAGGGCTGGAGGCAGGGCTGGGGCTGAGCGGTGGCTGGGTCTGGGTCTTAGGCAGGGACTGGGACAGGGCTGGGGATGGGCCTGGGTCCAGGGCTGGGGCTGGGCTGTGGCTGGAGTTGGGCTGGGGCAGGGCTGGGTCTGGGTCTGGGGCTGGGGCTGGGCTGGGACCTGACTGGGCTGCTGCAGGGACTGGGGCAGGGCTGGGGCTGGGGCAGGGTTGCGGCTGGAGCTGGGCTGGGTCAGGGCTGGGGCAGAGGCTGGGGCTGGGCTGGGACCGGACTGGGCTGGTGCAGGGACTGGGGCAGGGCTGGGGCAGGGCTGGAACTGGGCTGGGGCTGGGGCTGGGTCCAAGGTGGGGCTGGGGCTGGGCTGGGGGCTGGGCTGGGGCTGGGCGGTGGTTGGGGCTGGGCTGGGGCTGGGGTGGGGCTGGGACTGGGTCCAGGGCTGGGGCAGGGCTGTGGCTGGGGCCTGGGCTGGGGCTGGGGCTGGGGCAGGGCAGGGCTGGAGCTGGTCTGGGGCTGACGGTGGGGCTGGGGCTGGGCTGAGGCCGGGGCTGCGACTGGGGCTGGGTCCAAGGCTGGGGTTGGGCTGGGGCTGGGGCTGGGCTGGGGCTGGGTCCAGGGCAGGGGCTGGTTCCAGGGCAGGGACTGGACTGGGGCTGGGGCTGGGCCGGGGCAGGGCTGGGGCTGGGGCAGGGCTGTGGCTGGAGCTGGGCTGGGTCAGGGCTGGGGCTGGGGCTGGGACTGGGCTGGGGCTGGGTCCAAGGTGGGCCTGGGGCTGGGCTGGGGGCTGGGGCTGGGTCCAAGGAGGGGCTGGGGCTGGGCTGGGGGCTGGGCTGGGGCTGGGGTGGGGCTGGGACTGGGTCCAGGGCTGGGGCAGGGCTGTGGCTGGGGTTGGGCTGGGGCAGGGCCGGGGCTGGGGCCTGGGCTGGGGCTGGGGCTGGGGCAGGGCAGGGCCGGAGCTGGTCTGGGGCTGACAGTGGGGCTGGGGCTGGGCTGGGGCCGGGGCTGCGACTGGGGCTGGGTCCAGGGCTGGGGTTGGGCTGGGGCGGGGGCTGGGCTGGGTCTGGGACCAGGGCAGGGGCTGGTTCCAGGGCAGGGACTGGACTGGGGCTGGGGCTGGGCCAGGGCAGGGCTGGGGCTGGGGCAGGGCTGTGGCTGGAGCTGGGCTGGGTCAGGGCTGGGGCTGGGGCTGGGACTGGCTGGGACCTGACTGGGCTGGTGCAGGGACTGGGGCAGGGCTGGGGCAGGGCTGGAACTGGGCTGGGGCTGGGGCTGGGTCCAAGGTGGGGCTGGGGCTGGGCTGGGGGCAGAGATGGGGCTGGGGCTGGGCTGGGCTGGGGGAACGGATGGGGCTGGGGCTGGGGCTGGGGCTGGGTCCAGGGCACGGGCTGGGCTGGGGCTGGGGCTAGGCTGGGGCAGGGCTGGTGCTGGGCTGGGGCTGGGGCTGGGTCCAGGGTGGGGCTGGGCTGGGGCTGGGGGCAGGGCTGGGGCTGAGCGGTGGCTGGGGCTGGGCTGGGGCTGGGCTGGGGCTGGGACTGGGTCCAGAGCAGGGGCTGGACTGGGGTTGGGGCTTGGCTGGGGGAGGGGCTGGGGCCAGGGGTGGGGCTGGGTCTGGGTCTGGGGCAGGGACTGGGACAGGGCTGGGGATGGGCCTGGGTCCAGGGCTGGGGCTGGGCTGTGGCTGGAGCTGGGCTAGGGCAGGGCTGGGGCTAGGGCTGGGGCAGGGCTGGAACTGGGCTGGGTCCAAGGTGGGGCTGGGGCTGGGCTGGGGGCAGAGATGGGGCTGGGGCTGGGCTGGGCTGGGGGAACGGATGGGGCTGGGGCTGGGGCTGGGGCTGGGTCCAGGGCACGGGCTGGGCTGGGGCTGGGGCTAGGCTGGGGCAGGGCTGGTGCTGGGCTGGGGCTGGGGCTGGGTCCAGGGTGGGGCTGGGCTGGGGCTGGGGGCAGGGCTGGGGCTGAGCGGTGGCTGGGGCTGGGCTGGGGCTGGGCTGGGGCTGGGACTGGGTCCAGAGCAGGGGCTGGACTGGGGTTGGGGCTTGGCTGGGGGAGGGGCTGGGGCCAGGGGTGGGGCTGGGTCTGGGTCTGGGGCAGGGACTGGGACAGGGCTGGGGATGGGCCTGGGTCCAGGGCTGGGGCTGGGCTGTGGCTGGAGCTGGGCTAGGGCAGGGCTGGGGCTAGGGCTGGGGCAGGGCTGGAACTGGGCTGGGGCTGGGGCTGGGTCCAAGGTGGGGCTGGGGCTGGGCTGGGGAGTGGCTGGGGCTGGGCTGGGGCTGGGGTGGGGCTGGGACTGGGTCCAGGGCAGGGGCGGGACTGGGGCTGGGGCTAGGTTGGGGCAGGACTGGGGCGGGGCTGGGGCTGGGGCTAGGGTGAGGGCAGGGCAGGGGCGGGGCTGGGGATGGGGCTGGGCTGGGGCTGGGTCCAGGGCTGTGGCTGGGGCTGTGTCTGGAGCTGGGCTGTGGCTGTGAATGGGGCAGGGGCTGGGCTGGGGCTGGGCTGGGGCAGGGCTGGGGCTGGGGCTGGGGCTGGGCAGGGGCTGGTTCCAGGGCAGGGGCTGGGCTGGGGCTGGGGCTGGGCCGGGGCAGGGCTGGGGCAGGGGCTGGCCTGGGGCCGAGGGTGGGGCTGGGGCTGGGGCTAAGGGCAGGGGCCGGGGCTGGGGACAGGGCTCGGGCCAGAGCTGGGGCAGGGCTGGGGCCGGGCTGGGGCTGGGTTCGGTGCAGGGCTGGGGCTGGGGCAGGGCTGGGACCAGGACTGGGCTGGGGCAGGGACTGGGGCAGGGCTGGGGCTGGGGCTGGGGCTGGGCAGTGGCTGGGGCTGGGCTGGGGCAGGGCTGGTCCTGGAGCTGGGCTGGGGCCAATGTTGGGGCTGGGGCTGGGTTGGTGGCGAGGGTGGGGCTGGGGCTGGGGCTGGGGCTGCGGATAGGGCTGGGGCTAGGTCTGTGGCTGGAGCTGGGCTGTGGCTGTGAATGGGGCTGGGGCTGGGGATGGGCTGGGGCTGGGCTGGGGCAGGGCTGGGGCTGGGGCTGGGGCTGGGCTGGGGCTGGGTCCAGGGCAGGGGCTGGGCTGGGGCTGGGCTGGGGCAGGGCTGGGGCTGGGGCTGGGGCTGGGCTGGGACCTGACTGGGCTGGGGCAGGGACTGGGGCAGGGCTGGGGCTGGGGGCTGGAACTGGGCTGGCGCTGGGGCTGGGTCCAAGGTGGGGCTGGGGCTGGGCTGGGGGCAGGGCTGGGGCTGGGCGGTGGTTGGGGCTGGGCTGGGGCTGGGGTGGGGCTGGGACTGGGTCCAGGGCTGGGGCAGGGCTGTGGCTGGGGTTGGGCTGGGGCAGGGCCGGGGCTGGGGGCTGTGCTGGGGCTGGGGCTGGGGCAGGGCAGGGCTGGAGCTGGTCTGGGGCTGACGGTGGGGCTGGGGCTGGGTTGGGGCCGGGGCTGCGACTGGGGCTGGGTCCAGGGCTGGGGTTGGGCTGGGGCTGGGGCTGGGCTGGGGCTGGGTCCAGGGCAGGGGCTGGTTCCAGGGCAGGGACTGGACTGGGGCTGGGGCTGGGCCGGGGCAGGGCTGGGGCTGGGGCAGGGCTGTGGCTGGAGCTGGGCTGGGTCAGGGCTGGGGCTGGGGCTGGGACTGGGCTGGGACCTGACTGGGCTGGTGCAGGGACTGGGGCAGGGCTGGGGCAGGGCTGGAACTGGGCTGGGGCTGGGGCTGGGTCCAAGGTGGGGCTGGGGCTGGGCTGGGTGCAGAGATGGGGCTGGGGCTGGGCTGGGCTGGGGGAACGGATGGGGCTGGGGCTGGGGCTAGGCTGGGGCAGGGCTGGTGCTGGGCTGGGGCTGGGGCTGGGTCCAGGGTGGGGCTGGGCTGGGGCTGGGGGCAGGGCTGGGGCTGAGCGGTGGCTGGGGCTGGGCTGGGGCCGAGGGTGGTGCTGGGGCTGGGGCTGGGGGCTGAGGGCTGGGCCGATGGCGGGGCTGGGCTAGGGCTGGGGCTGGGGCAGGGGCACGGGCTGAAGCTGGGGACAGGGCTAGGGCTGGAGCTAGGGCAGGGCTGGGGCCAGGCTGGGGCTGGATTTGGCTCAGGGCTGGGGCTTGGTCCAGGGCTGGGGCTGGGCTGAGGGCATGGCTGGGCTAGGCCTGGGGCTGGGGCAGAGCTAGGTTAGGGCTGGGCTGAGGCCGGGGCTGGAGCCAGGGCAGGGGCAGGGCTGGGGTAGGGCTGGAACTGGGGCTGGGCTGGGGGCAAGGTTGGGGCTGGGGCTGGGGCTGGGGTGGGGGCTCGGGCTGCGGACAGGGCTGGGGCTAGGGCTGAGGTAGGGGTAGGGCTGGGGCTGGATTGGGGCCAGGGCTGGGGCAGGACTAGGCTTGAGGCTGGGCCTTGGGCTGGGGCTGGGTTGGCGCAGGGCTGGGGCTGGGGCTGGAACCAAGGCATGGGCAGGGCTGGGGCTGGGGCTGGAGCCAGGGCTGGGGCAGGAGCCAGGGCTGGGGCAGGGCTGTGGCTAGGCAGGGGTTGGACCTGGGGCTGGGCTGTGGCTGTGGCTGGGGACAGGGCTGGGGCCAGGCTGGGTCTGGGGCTGGGCTGAGGGCAGGGCTGGGGATGGGGTCTGGGCTGGGGCAGGGCAGGGGCTGGGGCAGGGGTAGGGCTGGGGCTGGGGACAGGGCTAGGGCTGGAGCTAGGGCAGGGCTGGGGCCAGGCTGGGGCTGGGTTCGGCTCAGGGGTGGGGCTTGGTCCAGGGCTGGGGCTGGGCTGAGGGCACGGTTGGGCTAGGCCTGGGGCTGGGGCAGGGCTAGGTTAGGGCTGGGCTGAGGCCGGGGCTGGGTCCGGGCCTGGGGCTGGGCTGAGGGCAGGGCTGGGCTAGGGCTGGGGCTGGGTCAGGGCTGGGCTTGGGCTGGGCTGGGGGCAGGGATGGGGATGGGGCTGGGGATGGGGCTTGGGCTGGGGCAGGGCTGGGGCTGGGCAGGGGATGAGGCTGGGGTGGGGCTGGGGCTGGGTCCAGGGCGGGGCTAGGTCTGGGGCGGGGGCTGGGCTGGGGCCGAGGGCAGGGCTGGGGCTGGTCTGGGGCTGGGGCTGGAACCAAGTCTTGGGCAGGGCTGGGGCTGGGGCTGGGGCTGGGCAGGGCTGGGGCTGGGCATGGACCGGGCCTGGGCAGGGGTAGGGCTGGGGCAGGGGCTGGGCTGGGGACGAGGGTGGGGCAGGGCTGGGGCTGGGCATGGACCGGGACTGGGCATGGGTAGGGCCGGGGCTGGGGGCTGGATCTAGGGGTGGGGCAGGGCTGTGGCTGGGGTTGGGCTGGAGATGGGGCTGGGCTGGGGCTGGGGCTGGAGATGGGGCTGGGCTGGGGCTGGGTCCAGGGCAGGGGCTGGAAAGGGGCTGGGGCTGAGGGCAGGGCTGGACTAGGGCTGGGGCTGGGGCAGGGGCCGGGGCTGGGGACAGGGCTGGGGCCAGAGCTGGGGCAGGGCTTGAGCCGGGTTGGGGCTGGGTTCGGTGAAGGGCTGGGGCTGGGGCTGAGGGTGGGGCTGGGGCAGGGCTGGAGCTGGGCTGGGGCTGAGGGGTGGGGCTGGGTCTGGGTTGGGGCCGGGGCTGCGACTGGGGCTGGGTCCAGGGCTGAGGGTGGGGCTGGGGCAGGGCTGGAGCTGGGCTGGGGCTGAGGGTGGGGCTGGGGCTGGGCTGGGGCCGGGGCTGCGGACTGGGGCTGGGTCCAGGGCTGGGGTTGGGCTGGGGCTGGGGCTGGGGCTGGGCTGGGGCTGGGTCCAGGGCAGGGGCTGGTTCCAGGGCAGGGGCTGGCTGGGGCTGGGGCTGGGGCTGGGCCGGGGCAGGGCTGGGGCTGGGGCAGGGCTGCGGCTGGAGCTGGGCTGGGGCACGGCTGGGGCTGGGGCTGGGGCTGGGCTGGGACCTGACTGGGCTGGTGCAGGGACTGGGCAGGGCTGGGGCAGGGCTGGAACTGGGCTGGCGCTGGGGCTGGGTCCAAGGTGGGGCTGGGGCTGGGCTGGGGGCAGAGATGGGGCTGGGGCTGGGCTGGGCTGGGGCTGGGGCTGGGCGGTGGCTGGGGCTGGGCTGGGGCAGGGGCTGGGGCTGGGGCTGGGCTGGGACCGGGGGCTGGGCTGGGGTAGGGCTGGCACAGGGGTGGGGCTGTGGCTGGGTCTGGGGCGGGGGACTGGGACAGGGCTAGGCCTGGGGCTGGGGCAGGGGCCGTATCTGGGGCCAGGGCTGGGGCCGGGGCATGGGCAGGGACTGGGGCAGGGGTTGGGCTGGGGCTGGGGCTGGGACTGGATGGGGCAGGGCTGGGGCTGGGGCTGGGCTGGGGGCAGGGATGGGGATGGGGATGGGGATGGGGGATGGGGATGGGGATGGGGCTTGGGCTGGGGCAGGGCTGGGGCTGGGCAGGGGATGAGGCTGGGGTGGGGCTGGGGCTGAGTCCAGGGCAAAGCTAGGGCTGGGGCTGGGGCTGGGCTGGGGCCGAGGGCGGGGCTGGGCAGGGCTGGGACTGTGGCTGGAACCAAGTCTTGGGCAGGGCTGGGGCTGGGCATGGACCGGGACTGGGCAGGGGTAGGGCCAGGGCAGGGGGCTGGGTCTGGGGCTGGGCAGGGCCGTGGCTGGGGTTGGGCTGGAGATGGGGCTGGGGCTGGGGCTGGAGATGGGCTGGGGCTGAGGGTGGGGCTGGGGTGGACTAGGCTGGGCTGGGCCCGGGGCTGCGACTGGGGCTGGTCCAGGGCTGGGGCTGGGCTCTGGCTGGGGCTGGGGTGGGGGCTGGGCTTGGGCTGGGTCCAGGCAGGGGCTGGGCAGGGGCTGGGGCTGGGCCGGGGCAGGGCTGGGGCAGGGGCTGGGCTGGGGCAAGGGTGGGGCTGGGGCTGGGGCTGGGACTGAGGGTTGGGCTGGGCTAGGGCTGGGGCTGGGGCTGGGGCTGGGTCCAGGGCTGGGGCTGGGCTGGGGCTGGGGCAGGGCTGGGGCAGTGCTGGGGCTGGCTGTGGCTGGGCTGGGACCAGGACTGGCTGGGGCAGGGACTGGGGCAGGGCTTGGCTGGGGCTGGGGCTGGGGCAGGGATGGGGATGGGGCTGGAGCTGGGGCTTGGGCTGGGGCAGGGCTGGGGCTGGGCAGGGGATGAGGCTGGGGTGGGGCTGGGGGCTGGGTCCAGGGCAGGGCTTGGGCTGGGGCTGGGGCTGGGCTGGGGCCGAGGGCGGGGCTGGGGCAGGGCTGGGGCTGGGGCTGGAACCAAGTCTTGGGCAGGTCTGGGGCTGGGGCTGGGGCTGGGGCTGGGCGGGGCTGTAGCTGGGCAGGGCTGGGGCTGGGCATGGACCGGGACTGGGCAGGGGTAGGGCCGGGGCTGGGGGCTGGGCTGGGGCTGGGTTTTGGCTGGGGCATGGCTGGAGCTGGGGTTGGGCTGGGTCTGGGTCTGGGGCTGGGCTAGGGCTGGGGCTGGGTCCAGAGCTGGTGGCAGGGCTTGGGCCGGGCTGGGGCTGGGTTCGGTGCAGGGCTGGGGCTGGGGCAGGGCTGGGCTAGGGCTGGGCTGGGGCTGGGGCTGGGGCTGGGCGGTGGCTGGGGCTGGGCTGGGGCCAGAGCTGGGGCAGGCTGGGGCCGGGCTGGGCCTGGGGCTGGGGCTGGGTCCAAGGTGGGGCTGGGGCTGGGCTGGGTGCAGAGATGGGGCTGGGGCTGGGCTGGGCTGGGGGAACGGATGGGGCTGGGGCTGGGGCTAGGCTGGGGCAGGGCTGGTGCTGGGCTGGGGCTGGGGCTGGGTCCAGGGTGGGGCTGGGCTGGGGCTGGGGGCAGGGCTGGGGCTGAGCGGTGGCTGGGGCTGGGCTGGCGGGCCGAGGGTGGTGCTGGGGCTGGGGCTGGGGCTGGGGCTGAGGGCTGGGCCGATGGCGGGGCTGGGCTAGGGCTGGGGCTGGGGCAGGGGCACGGGCTGAAGCTGGGGGACAGGGCTAGGGCTGGAGCTAGGGCAGGGCTGGGGCCAGGCTGGGGCTGGATTTGGCTCAGGGCTGGGGCTTGGTCCAGGGCTGGGGCTGGGCTGAGGGCATGGCTGGGCTAGGCCTGGGGCTGGGGCAGCGCTAGGTTAGGGCTGGGCTGAGGCCGGGGCTGGGGCCGGGGCAGGGGCAGGGCTGGGGTAGGGCTGGAACTGGGGCTGGGCTGGGGGCAAGGTTGGGCTGGGGCTGGGGCTGGGGTGGGGGCTCGGGCTGCGGACAGGGCTGGGGCTAGGGCTGAGGTAGGGGTAGGGCTGGGGCTGGATTGGGGCCAGGGCTGGGGCAGGACTAGGCTTGAGGCTGGGCCTTGGGCTGGGGCTGGGTTGGCGCAGGGCTGGGGCTGGGGCTGGAACCAAGGCATGGGCAGGGCTGGGGCTGGGGCTGGAGCCAGGGCTGGGGCAGGAGCCAGGGCTGGGGCAGGGGCTGTGGCTAGGGCAGGGGTTGGACCTGGGGCTGGGCTGTGGGCTGTGGCTGGGGACAGGGCTGGGGCCAGGCTGGTCTGGGGCTGGGCTGAGGGCAGGGCTGGGGATGGGGTCTGGGCTGGGGCAGGGCAGGGGCTGGGGCAGGGGTAGGGCTGGGGCTGGGGACAGGGCTAGGGCTGGAGCTAGGGCAGGGCTGGGGCCAGGCTGGGGCTGGGTTCGGCTCAGGGGTGGGGCTTGGTCCAGGGCTGGGGCTGGGCTGAGGGCACGGTTGGGCTAGGCCTGGGGCTGGGGCAGGGCTAGGTTAGGGCTGGGCTGAGGCCGGGGCTGGGTCCGGGCCTGGGGCTGGGCTGAGGGCAGGGCTGGGCTAGGGCTGGGGCTGGGTCAGGGCTGGGCTTGGGCTGGGCTGGGGGCAGGGATGGGGATGGGGCTGGGGATGGGGCTTGGGCTGGGGCAGGGCTGGGGCTGGGCAGGGGATGAGGCTGGGGTGGGGCTGGGGCTGGGTCCAGGGGGCTAGGTCTGGGGCGGGGGCTGGGCTGGGGCCGAGGGCAGGGCTGGGGCTGGTCTGGGGCTGGGGCTGGAACCAAGTCTTGGGCAGGGCTGGGCTGGGGCTGGGGCTGGGCAGGGCTGGGGCTGGGCATGGGACCGGGCCTGGGCAGGGGTAGGGCTGGGGCAGGGGCTGGGCTGGGGACGAGGGTGGGGCAGGGCTGGGGCTGGGCATGGACCGGGACTGGGCATGGGTAGGGCCGGGGCTGGGGGCTGGATCTAGGGGTGGGGCAGGGCTGTGGCTGGGGTTGGGCTGGAGATGGGGCTGGGCTGGGGCTGGGGCTGGAGATGGGGCTGGGCTGGGGCTGGGTCCAGGGCAGGGGCTGGAAAGGGGCTGGGGCTGAGGGCAGGGCTGGACTAGGGCTGGGGCTGGGGCAGGGGCCGGGGGCTGGGGACAGGGCTGGGGGCCAGAGCTGGGGCAGGGCTTGGGCCGGGTTGGGGCTGGGTTCGGTGAAGGGCTGGGGCTGGGGCAGGGCTGGGCTAGGGCTTGGCTGGGGCCGGGGCTGGGCTGGGGCTGGAGCTGGCTGGGGCTGAGGGTGGGGCTGGGGCTGGGCTAGGGCTGGGCTGGGGGCGGGGCTGGGGCAGGGCTGGGGATGGGGCTGGGCTGGGTCTGGGTCCATGGCAGGGGCTGGGGCTGGGTCTGGGGCAGGGCTGGGGCAGGGCTGGGGCAGGGCAGGGCAGGGGCTGTGGCTGGGCTGGGGCTGGAGCTGGGCTGGGGCTGAGGGTGGGGCTGGGGCTGGGCTAGGGCTGGGCTGGGGGGCGGGGCTGGGGCAGGGCTGGGGCTGGGGCTGGGCTGGGTCTGGGTCCAGGGCTGTGGCTGGGCTGGGCTGTGGCTGTGAATGGGGCTGGGGCTGGGGCTGGACTGGGGCTGGGCTGGGGCTGGGGCTGGGGGCTGGGCTGGGGCTGGGTCCAGGGCAGGGGCTGGGGTGGGGCTGGAGCTGGGCTGTCGCTGTGAATGGGGCAGGGGCTGGGCTGGGGCTGGAGCTGGGGGCAGGGCTGGGGCTGGGGCTGGGGCTGGGCAGGGGCTGGGGCTGCGGGCTGAGGACAGGGCTGGGGCCAGGCTGGGGCTGGGGATGGGCTGAGGGCAGGGTTGGGCTGAGGGCAGGGCTGGGGCTGGGGGCTGGGATGGGGCAGGACTGGGACTCGGGGCAGGGGCATGGGCCGAGGCTGGGGACAGGGCTAGGGCTGGAGCTAGGGCAGGGCTGGGGCCAGGCTGGGGCTGGGTTTGGCTCAGGGCTGGGGCTTGGTCCAGGGCTGGGGCTGGGCTGAGGGCACGGCTGGGCTAGGCCTGGGGGCTGGGGCAGGGCTAGGTTAGGGCTGGGCTGAGGCCGGGGCTGGGTCCGGGCCTGGGCCTGAGCTGAGGGCAGGGCTGGACTAGGGTTGGGCTGGGGCCGGGGCTGGGGCCGGGGGTGGGGCTGGGGCTGGGGCTGGGTCCAGGGCTGGGGCAGGGCTGTGGGCTGGGGTTGGGCTGGGGCAGGGCCGGGCTGGGGGCTGGGCTGGGGCTGGGGGCTGGGGCAGGGCAGGGCTGGAGCTGGTCTGGGGCTGAGGGTGGGGCTGGGGCAGGGCTGGAGCTGGCGTTGGGCTGGGGCTGGGGGCTGGGGCTGAGGGTGGGGCTGGGGCAGGGCTGGAGCTGGGCTGGGGCTGAGGGTGGGGCTGGGTCTGGGTTGGGGCCGGGGCTGCGACTGGGGCTGGGTCCAGGGCTGAGGGTGGGGCTGGGGCAGGGCTGGAGCTGGGCTGGGGCTTGAGGGTGGGGCTGGGGCTGGGCTGGGGCCGGGGCTGCGACTGGGGCTGGGTCCAGGGCTGGGGTTGGGCTGGGCTGGGGCTGGGGGCTGGGCTGGGGCTGGGTCCAGGGCAGGGGCTGGTTCCAGGGCAGGGGCTGGGCTGGGGCTGGGGCTGGGGCTGGGCCGGGGCAGGGCTGGGGCTGGGGCAGGGCTGCGGCTGGAGCTGGGCTGGGGCACGGCTGGGGCTGGGGCTGGGGCTGGGCTGGGACCTGACTGGGCTGGTGCAGGGACTGGGGCAGGGCTGGGGCAGGGCTGGAACTGGGCTGGCGCTGGGGCTGGGTCCAAGGTGGGGCTGGGGCTGGGCTGGGGGCAGAGATGGGGCTGGGGCTGGGCTGGGCTGGGGCTGGGGCTGGGCGGTGGCTGGGGCTGGGCTGGGGCAGGGCTGGGGCTGGGGCTGGGCTGGACCGGGGGCGGGCTGGGGTAGGGGCTGGCACAGGGGTGGGGCTGTGGCTGGGTCTGGGGCGGGGACTGGGACAGGGCTAGGCCTGGGGCTGGGCAGGGGCCGTATCTGGGGCCAGGGCTGGGGCCGGGGCATGGGCAGGGACTGGGGCAGGGGTTGGGCTGGGGCTGGGGCTGGGACTGGGATGGGGCAGGGCTGGGGCTGGGGCTGGGCTGGGGGCAGGGATGGGGATGGGGATGGGGATGGGGATGGGGATGGGGCTGGGGGCTTGGGCTGGGGCAGGGCTGGGGCTGGGCAGGGGATGAGGCTGGGGTGGGGCTGGGGCTGAGTCCAGGGCAAAGCTAGGGCTGGGGCTGGGGCTGGGCTGGGGCCGAGGGGCGGGGCTGGGGCAGGGCTGGGACTGTGGCTGGAACCAAGTCTTGGGCAGGGCTGGGGCTGGGCATGGACCGGGACTGGGCAGGGGTAGGGCCAGGGCAGGGGGCTGGGTCTGGGGCTGGGGCAGGGCCGTGGCTGGGGTTGGGCTGGAGATGGGGCTGGGGCTGGGGCTGGAGATGGGCTGGGGCTGAGGGTGGGGCTGGGGTGGACTAGGGCTGGGCTGGGCCCGGGGCTGCGACTGGGGCTGGGTCCAGGGCTGGGGCTGTGGCTCTGGCTGGGGCTGGGGTGGGGCTGGGCTTGGGCTGGGTCCAGGGCAGGGGCTGGGCAGGGGGCTGGGGCTGGGCCGGGGGCAGGGCTGGGGCAGGGGCTGGGCTGGGGCGAGGGTGGGGGCTGGGGGCTGGGGCTGGGACTGAGGGTTGGGCTGGGCTAGGGCTGGGGCTGGGGCTGGGGCTTGGGTCCAGGGCTGGGGCTGGGCTGGGGCTGGGGCAGGGCTGGGGCAGTGCTGGGGCTGGGCTGTGGCTGGGCTGGGACCAGGACTGGGCTGGGGCAGGGACTGGGGCAGGGCTTGGGCTGGGGCTGGGGCTGGGGCAGGGATGGGGATGGGGCTGGAGCTGGGGCTTGGGCTGGGGCAGGGCTTGGGCTGGGCAGGGGATGAGGCTGGGGTGGGGCTGGGGCTGGGTCCAGGGCAGGGCTTGGGCTGGGGCTGGGGCTGGGCTGGGGC
>NW_027144692.1:0-33797 GCF_026170545.1 Melanerpes formicivorus | reverse complement strand
CATTTTGACTGCCTCCAGAAGTTAGATCAGATGGCAAATTGGATTTGGTGCTAGGTCTTTCCCTTTAGGTTTTACCCCAACAATGTTTTCATTAGTTTCGCTCACTCTCGAAATCAAGCATTTTACAGCAGGTTGGAGCAGCCTGTATCTCAGCACAGGAATAAGGTAGGGAAGAATTCTAAGGCTCATTTTGACTGCCTCCAGAAGTTAGATCAGATGGCAAATTGGATTTGGTGCTAGGTCTTTCCCTTTAGGTTTTACCCCAACAATGTTTTCATTAGTTTCGCTCACTCTCGAAATCAAGCATTTTACAGCAGGTTGGAGCAGCCTGTATCTCAGCACAGGAATAAGGTAGGGAAGAATTCTAAGGATCATTTTGACTGCCTCCAGAAGTTAGATCAGATGGCAAATTGGATTTGGTGCTAGGTCTTTCCCTTTAGGTTTTACCCCAACAATGTTTTCATTAGTTTCGCTCACTCTCGAAATCAAGCATTTTACAGCAGGTTGGAGCAGCCTGTATCTCAGCACAGGAATAAGGTAGGGAAGAATTCTAAGGATCATTTTGACTGCCTCCAGAAGTTAGATCAGATGGCAAATTGGATTTGGTGCTAGGTCTTTCCCTTTAGGTTTTACCCCAACAATGTTTTCATTAGTTTCGCTCACTCTCGAAATCAAGCATTTTACAGCAGGTTGGAGCAGCCTGTATCTCAGCACAGGAATAAGGTAGGGAAGAATTCTAAGGCTCATTTTGACTGCCTCCAGAAGTTAGATCAGATGGCAAATTGGATTTGGTGCTAGGTCTTTCCCTTTAGGTTTTACCCCAACAATGTTTTCATTAGTTTCGCTCACTCTCGAAATCAAGCATTTTACAGCAGGTTGGAGCAGCCTGTATCTCAGCACAGGAATAAGGTAGGGAAGAATTCTAAGGATCATTTTGACTGCCTCCAGAAGTTAGATCAGATGGCAAATTGGATTTGGTGCTAGGTCTTTCCCTTTAGGTTTTACCCCAACAATGTTTTCATTAGTTTCGCTCACTCTCGAAATCAAGCATTTTACAGCAGGTTGGAGCAGCCTGTATCTCAGCACACGAATAAGGTAGGGAAGAATTCTAAGGATCATTTTGACTGCCTCCAGAAGTTAGATCAGATGGCAAATTGGATTTGGTGCTAGGTCTTTCCCTTTAGGTTTTACCCCAACAATGTTTTCATTAGTTTCGCTCACTCTCGAAATCAAGCATTTTACAGCAGGTTGGAGCAGCCTGTATCTCAGCACAGGAATAAGGTAGGGAAGAATTCTAAGGATCATTTTGACTGCCTCCAGAAGTTAGATCAGATGGCAAATTGGATTTGGTGCTAGGTCTTTCCCTTTAGGTTTTACCCCAACAATGTTTTCATTAGTTTCGCTCACTCTCGAAATCAAGCATTTTACAGCAGGTTGGAGCAGCCTGTATCTCAGCACAGGAATAAGGTAGGGAAGAATTCTAAGGCTCATTTTGACTGCCTCCAGAAGTTAGATCAGATGGCAAATTGGATTTGGTGCTAGGTCTTTCCCTTTAGGTTTTACCCCAACAATGTTTTCATTAGTTTCGCTCACTCTCGAAATCAAGCATTTTACAGCAGGTTGGAGCAGCCTGTATCTCAACACAGGAATAAGGTAGGGAAGAATTCTAAGGCTCATTTTGACTGCCTCCAGAAGTTAGATCAGATGGCAAATTGGATTTGGTGCTAGGTCTTTCCCTTTAGGTTTTACCCCAACAATGTTTTCATTAGTTTCGCTCACTCTCGAAATCAAGCATTTTACAGCAGGTTGGAGCAGCCTGTATCTCAGCACAGGAATAAGGTAGGGAAGAATTCTAAGGCTCATTTTGACTGCCTCCAGAAGTTAGATCAGATGGCAAATTGGATTTGGTGCTAGGTCTTTCCCTTTAGGTTTTACCCCAACAATGTTTTCATTAGTTTCGCTCACTCTCGAAATCAAGCATTTTACAGCAGGTTGGAGCAGCCTGTATCTCAGCACAGGAATAAGGTAGGGAAGAATTCTAAGGCTCATTTTGACTGCCTCCAGAAGTTAGATCAGATGGCAAATTGGATTTGGTGCTAGGTCTTTCCCTTTAGGTTTTACCCCAACAATGTTTTCATTAGTTTCGCTCACTCTCGAAATCAAGCATTTTACAGCAGGTTGGAGCAGCCTGTGTCTCAGCACAGGAATAAGGTAGGGAAGAATTCTAAGGCTCATTTTGACTGCCTCCAGAAGTTAGATCAGATGGCAAATTGGATTTGGTGCTAGGTCTTTCCCTTTAGGTTTTACCCCAACAATGTTTTCATTAGTTTCGCTCACTCTCGAAATCAAGCATTTTACAGCAGGTTGGAGCTGCCTGTATCTCAGCACAGGAATAAGGTAGGGAAGAATTCTAAGGCTCATTTTGACTGCCTCCAGAAGTTAGATCAGATGGCAAATTGGATTTGGTGCTAGGTCTTTCCCTTTAGGTTTTACCCCAACAATGTTTTCATTAGTTTCGCTCACTCTCGAAATCAAGCATTTTACAGCAGGTTGGAGCAGCCTGTATCTCAGCACACGAATAAGGTAGGGAAGAATTCTAAGGATCATTTTGACTGCCTCCAGAAGTTAGATCAGATGGCAAATTGGATTTGGTGCTAGGTCTTTCCCTTTAGGTTTTACCCCAACAATGTTTTCATTAGTTTCGCTCACTCTCGAAATCAAGCATTTTACAGCAGGTTGGAGCAGCCTGTATCTCAGCACAGGAATAAGGTAGGGAAGAATTCTAAGGATCATTTTGACTGCCTCCAGAAGTTAGATCAGATGGCAAATTGGATTTGGTGCTAGGTCTTTCCCTTTAGGTTTTACCCCAACAATGTTTTCATTAGTTTTCGCTCACTCTCGAAATCAAGCATTTTACAGCAGGTTGGAGCAGCCTGTATCTCAGCACAGGAATAAGGGTAGGGAAGAATTCTAAGGCTCATTTTGACTGCCTCCAGAAGTTAGATCAGATGGCAAATTGGATTTGGTGCTAGGTCTTTCCCTTTAGGTTTTACCCCAACAATGTTTTCATTAGTTTCGCTCACTCTCGAAATCAAGCATTTTACAGCAGGTTGGAGCAGCCTGTATCTCAGCACAGGAATAAGGTAGGGAAGAATTCTAAGGATCATTTTGACTGCCTCCAGAAGTTAGATCAGATGGCAAATTGGATTTTGGTGCTAGGTCTTTCCCTTTAGTTTTACCCCAACAATGTTTTCATTAGTTTCGCTCACTCTCGAAATCAAGCATTTTACAGCAGGTTGGAGCAGCCTGTATCTCAGCACAGGAATAAGGTAGGGAAGAATTCTAAGGCTCATTTTGACTGCCTCCAGAAGTTAGATCAGATGGCAAATTGGATTTGGTGCTAGGTCTTTCCCTTTAGGTTTTACCCCAACAATGTTTTCATTAGTTTCGCTCACTCTCGAAATCAAGCATTTTACAGCAGGTTGGAGCAGCCTGTATCTCA
The DNA here is from genome assembly GCF_026170545.1 of Melanerpes formicivorus. NCBI lineage: Eukaryota > Metazoa > Chordata > Aves > Piciformes > Picidae > Melanerpes > Melanerpes formicivorus. Next base: position 30,295 of record NW_027144692.1, on the reverse strand, counting down.
GCACAGGAATAAGGTAGGGAAGAATTCTAAGGCTCATTTTGACTGCCTCCAGAAGTTAGATGAGATGGCAAATTGGATTTGGTGCTAGGTCTTTCCCTTTAGGTTTTACCCCAACAATGTTTTCATTAGTTTCGCTCACTCTCGAAATCAAGCATTTTACAGCAGGTTGGAGCAGCCTGTATCTCAGCACAGGAATAAGGTAGGGAAGAATTCTAAGGCTCATTTTGACTGCTCCAGAAGTTAGATCAGATGGCAAATTGGATTTGGTGCTAGGTCTTTCCCTTTAGGTTTTACCCCAACAATGTTTTCATTAGTTTGGCTCACTCTCGAAATCAAGCATTTTACAGCAGGTTGGAGCAGCCTGTATCTCAGCACAGGAATAAGGTAGGGAAGAATTCTAAGGATCATTTTGACTGCCTCCAGAAGTTAGATCAGATGGCAAATTGGATTTGGTGCTAGGTCTTTCCTTTAGGTTTACCCCAACAATGTTTTCATTAGTTTCGCTCACTCTCGAAATCAAGCATTTTACAGCAGGTTGGAGCAGCCTGTATCTCAGCACAGGAATAAGGTAGGGAAGAATTCTAAGGCTCATTTTGACTGCCTCCAGAAGTTAGATCAGATGGCAAATTGGATTTGGTGCTAGGTCTTTCCTTTAGGTTTTACCCCAACAATGTTTTCATTAGTTTCGCTCACTCTCGAAATCAAGCATTTTACAGCAGGTTGGAGCAGCCTGTATCTCAGCACAGGAATAAGGTAGGGAAGAATTCTAAGGCTCATTTTGACTGCCTCCAGAAGTTAGATCAGATGGCAAATTGGATTTGGTGCTAGGTCTTTCCCTTTAGGTTTTACCCCAACAATGTTTTCATTAGTTTCGCTCACTCTCGAAATCAAGCATTTTACAGCAGGTTGGAGCAGCCTGTATCTCAGCACAGGAATAAGGTAGGGAAGAAATTCTAAGGCTCATTTTGACTGCCTCCAGAAGTTAGATCAGATGGCAAATTGGATTTGGTGCTAGGTCTTTCCCTTTAGGTTTTACCCCAACAATGTTTTCATTAGTTTGGCTCACTCTCGAAATCAAGCATTTTACAGCAGGTTGGAGCAGCCTGTATCTCAGCACAGGAATAAGGTAGGGAAGAATTCTAAGGATCATTTTGACTGCCTCCAGAAGTTAGATCAGATGGCAAATTGGATTTGGTGCTAGGTCTTCCCTTTAGGTTTTACCCCAACAATGTTTTCATTAGTTTCGCTCACTCTCGAAATCAAGCATTTTACAGCAGGTTGGAGCAGCCTGTATCTCAGCACAGGAATAAGGTAGGGAAGAATTCTAAGGCTCATTTTGACTGCCTCCAGAAGTTAGATCAGATGGCAAATTGGATTTGGTGCTAGGTCTTTCCCTTTAGGTTTTACCCCAACAATGTTTTCATTAGTTTCGCTCACTCTCGAAATCAAGCATTTTACAGCAGGTTGGAGCAGCCTGTATCTCAGCACAGGAATAAGGTAGGGAAGAATTCTAAGGCTCATTTTGACTGCCTCCAGAAGTTAGATCAGATGGCAAATTGGATTTGGTGCTAGGTCTTTCCCTTTAGGTTTTACCCCCAACAATGTTTTCATTAGTTTCGCTCACTCTCGAAATCAAGCATTTTACAGCAGGTTGGAGCAGCCTGTGTCTCAGCACAGGAATAAGGTAGGGAAGAATTCTAAGGCTCATTTTGACTGCCTCCAGAAGTTAGATCAGATGGCAAATTGGATTTGGTGCTAGGTCTTTCCCTTTAGGTTTTACCCCAACAATGTTTTCATTAGTTTCGCTCACTCTCGAAATCAAGCATTTTACAGCAGGTTGGAGCAGCCTGTATCTCAGCACAGGAATAAGGTAGGGAAGAATTCTAAGGCTCATTTTGACTGCCTCCAGAAGTTAGATCAGATGGCAAATTGGATTTGTGCTAGGTCTTTCCCTTTAGGTTTTTACCCCAACAATGTTTTCATTAGTTTCGCTCACTCTCGAAATCAAGCATTTTTACAGCAGGTTGGAGCAGCCTGTATCTCAGCACAGGAATAAGGTAGGGAAGAATTCTAAGGATCATTTTGACTGCCTCCAGAAGTTAGATGAGATGGCAAATTGGATTTGGTGCTAGGTCTTTCCCTTTAGGTTTTACCCCAACAATGTTTTCATTAGTTTCGCTCACTCTCGAAATCAAGCATTTTACAGCAGGTTGGAGCAGCCTGTATCTCAGCACAGGAATAAGGTAGGGAAGAATTCTAAGGCTCATTTTGACTGCCTCCAGAAGTTAGATCAGATGGCAAATTGGATTTGGTGCTAGGTCTTTCCCTTTAGTTTTACCCCAACAATGTTTTCATTAGTTTCGCTCACTCTCGAAATCAAGCATTTACAGCAGGTTGGAGCAGCCTGTATCTCAGCACAGGAATAAGGTAGGGAAGAATTCTAAGGCTCATTTTGACTGCCTCCAGAAGTTAGATCAGATGGCAAATTGGATTTGGTGCTAGGTCCTTTCCCTTTAGGTTTTACCCCAACAATGTTTTCATTAGTTTCGCTCACTCTCGAAATCAAGCATTTTACAGCAGGTTGGAGCAGCCTGTATCTCAGCACAGGAATAAGGTAGGGAAAGAATTCTAAGGCTCATTTTGACTGCCTCCAGAAGTTAGATCAGATGGCAATTGGATTTGGTGCTAGGTCTTTCCCTTTAGGTTTTACCCCAACAATGTTTTCATTAGTTTCGCTCACTCTCGAAATCAAGCATTTTACAGCAGGTTGGAGCAGCCTGTATCTCAGCACAGGAATAAAGGTAGGGAAGAATTCTAAGGCTCATTTTGACTGCCTCCAGAAGTTAGATCAGATGGCAAATTGGATTTGGTGCTAGGTCTTTCCCTTTAGGTTTTACCCCAACAATGTTTTCATTAGTTTCGCTCACTCTCGAAATCAAGCATTTTACAGCAGGTTGGAGCAGCCTGTATCTCAGCACAGGAATAAGGTAGGGAAGAATTCTAAGGCTCATTTTGACTGCCTCCAGAAGTTAGATCAGATGGCAAATTGGATTTGGTGCTAGGTCTTTCCCTTTAGGTTTTACCCCAACAATGTTTTTCATTAGTTTCGGCTCACTCTCGAAATCAAGCATTTTACAGCAGGTTGGAGCAGCCTGTATCTCAGCACAGGAATAAGGTAGGGAAGAATTCTAAGGCTCATTTTGACTGCCTCCAGAAGTTAGATCAGATGGCAAATTGGATTTGGTGCTAGGTCTTTCCCTTTAGGTTTTACCCCAACAATGTTTTCATTAGTTTCGCTCACTCTCGAAATCAAGCATTTTACAGCAGGTTGGAGCAGCCTGTATCTCAGCACAGGAATAAGGTAGGGAAGAATTCTAAGGCTCATTTTGACTGCCTCCAGAAGTTAGATCAGATGGCAAATTGGATTTGGTGCTAGGTCTTTCCCTTTAGGTTTTACCCCAACAATGTTTTCATTAGTTTCGCTCACTCTCGAAATCAAGCATTTTACAGCAGGTTGGAGCAGCCTGTATCTCAAGCACAGGAATAAGGTAGGGAAGAATTCTAAGGCTCATTTTGACTGCCTCCAGAAGTTAGATCAGATGGCAAATTGGATTTGGTGCTAGGTCTTTCCCTTTAGGTTTTACCCCAACAATGTTTTCATTAGTTTCGCTCACTCTCGAAATCAAGCATTTTACAGCAGGTTGGAGCAGCCTGTATCTCAGCACAGGAATAAGGTAGGGAAGAATTCTAAGGCTCATTTTGACTGCCTCCAGAAGTTAGATCAGATGGCAAATTGGATTTGGTGCTAGGTCTTTCCCTTTAGGTTTTACCCCAACAATGTTTTCATTAGTTTCGCTCACTCTCGAAATCAAGCATTTTACAGCAGGTTGGAGCAGCCTGTATCTCAGCACAGGAATAAGGTAGGGAAGAATTCTAAGGCTCATTTTGACTGCCTCCAGAAGTTAGATCAGATGGCAAATTGGATTTGGTGCTAGGTCTTTCCCTTTAGGTTTTACCCCAACAATGTTTTCATTAGTTTCGCTCACTCTCGAAATCAAGCATTTTACAGCAGGTTGGAGCAGCCTGTATCTCAGCACAGGAATAAGGTAGGGGAAGAATTCTAAGGCTCATTTTGACTGCCTCCAGAAGTTAGATCAGATGGCAAATTGGATTTGGTGCTAGGTCTTTCCCTTTAGGTTTTACCCCAACAATGTTTTCATTAGTTTCGCTCACTCTCGAAATCAAGCATTTACAGCAGGTTGGAGCAGCCTGTATCTCAGCACAGGAATAAGGTAGGGAAGAATTCTAAGGATCATTTTGACTGCCTCCAGAAGTTAGATCAGATGGCAAATTGGATTTGGTGCTAGGTCTTTCCCTTTAGGTTTTACCCCAACAATGTTTTCATTAGTTTTCGCTCACTCTCGAAATCAAGCATTTTACAGCAGGTTGGAGCAGCCTGTATCTCAGCACAGGAATAAGGTAGGGAAGAATTCTAAGGATCATTTTGACTGCCTCCAGAAGTTAGATCAGATGGCAAATTGGATTTGGTGCTAGGTCTTTCCCTTTAGGTTTTACCCCCAACAATGTTTTCATTAGTTTCGCTCACTCTCGAAATCAAGCATTTTACAGCAGGTTGGAGCAGCCTGTATCTCAGCACAGGAATAAGGTAGGGAAGAATTCTAAGGCTCATTTGACTGCCTCCAGAAGTTAGATCAGATGGCAAATTGGATTTGGTGCTAGGTCCTTTCCCTTTAGGTTTTACCCCAACAATGTTTTCATTAGTTTCGCTCACTCTCGAAATCAAGCATTTTACAGCAGGTTGGAGCAGCCTGTATCTCAGCACAGGAATAAGGTAGGGAAGAATTCTAAGGCTCATTTTGACTGCCCTCCAGAAGTTTAGATCAGATGGCAAATTGGATTTGGTGCTAGGTCTTTCCCTTTAGGTTTTACCCAACAATGTTTTCATTAGTTTCGCTCACTCTCGAAATCAAGCATTTTACAGCAGGTTGGAGCAGCCTGTATCTCAGCACAGGAATAAGGTAGGGAAGAATCTAAGGCTCATTTTGACTGCCTCCAGAAGTTAGATCAGATGGCAAATTGGATTTGGTGCTAGGTCTTTCCCTTTAGGTTTTACCCCAACAATGTTTTCATTAGTTTCGCTCACTCTCAAAATCAAGCATTTTACAGCAGGTTGGGAGCAGCCTGTATCTCAGCACAGGAATAAGGTAGGGAAGAATTCTAAGGCTCATTTTGACTGCCTCCAGAAGTTAGATCAGATGGCAAATTGGATTTGGTGCTAGGTCTTTCCCTTTAGGTTTTACCCCAACAATGTTTTCATTAGTTTCGCTCACTCTCGAAATCAAGCATTTTACAGCAGGTTGGAGCAGCCTGTATCTCAGCACAGGAATAAGGTAGGGAAGAATTCTAAGGATCATTTTGACTGCCTCCAGAAGTTAGATCAGATGGCAAATTGGATTTGGTGCTAGGTCTTTCCCTTTAGGTTTTACCCCAACAATGTTTTCATTAGTTTCGCTCACTCTCGAAATCAAGCATTTTACAGCAGGTTGGAGCAGCCTGTATCTCAGCACAGGAATAAGGTAGGGAAGAATTCTAAGGCTCATTTTGACTGCCTCCAGAAGTTAGATCAGATGGCAAATTGGATTTGGTGCTAGGTCTTTCCCTTTAGGTTTTACCCCAACAATGTTTTCATTAGTTTCGCTCACTCTCGAAATCAAGCATTTTACAGCAGGTTGGAGCAGCCTGTATCTCAGCACAGGAATAAGGTAGGGAAGAATTCTAAGGCTCATTTGACTGCCTCCAGAAGTTAGATCAGATTGGCAAATTGATTTGGTGCTAGGTCTTTCCCTTTAGGTTTTTACCCCAACAATGTTTTCATTAGTTTCGCTCACTCTCGAAATCAAGCATTTTACAGCAGGTTGGAGCAGCCTGTATCTCAGCACAGGAATAAGGTAGGGAAGAATTCTAAGGCTCATTTTGACTGCCTCCAGAAGTTAGATCAGATGGCAAATTGGATTTGGTGCTAGGTCTTTCCCTTTAGGTTTTACCCCAACAATGTTTTCATTAGTTTCGCTCACTCTCGAAATCAAGCATTTTACAGCAGGTTGGAGCAGCCTGTATCTCAGCACAGGAATAAGGTAGGGAAGAATTCTAAGGCTCATTTTGACTGCCTCCAGAAGTTAGATCAGATGGCAAATTGGATTTGGTGCTAGGTCTTTCCCTTTAGGTTTTACCCCAACAATGTTTTCATTAGTTTCGCTCACTCTCGAAATCAAGCATTTTACAGCAGGTTGGAGCAGCCTGTATCTCAGCACAGGAATAAGGTAGGGAAGAATTCTAAGGCTCATTTTGACTGCCTCCAGAAGTTAGATCAGATGGCAAATTGGATTTTGGTGCTAGGTCTTTCCCTTTAGGTTTTACCCCAACAATGTTTTCATTAGTTTCGCTCACTCTCGAAATCAAGCATTTTACAGCAGGTTGGAGCAGCCTGTATCTCAGCACAGGAATAAGGTAGGGAAGAATTCTAAGGCTCATTTTGACTGCCTCCAGAAGTTAGATCAGATGGCAAATTGGATTTGGTGCTAGGTCTTTTCCCTTTAGGTTTTACCCCAACAATGTTTTCATTAGTTTCGCTCACTCTCGAAATCAAGCATTTTACAGCAGGTTGGAGCAGCCTGTATCTCAGCACAGGAATAAGGTAGGGAAGAATTCTAAGGCTCATTTTGACTGCCTCCAGAAGTTAGATCAGATGGCAAATTGGATTTGGTGCTAGGTCTTTCCCTTTAGGTTTTACCCAACAATGTTTTCATTAGTTTCGCTCACTCTCGAAATCAAGCATTTTACAGCAGGTTGGAGCAGCCTGTATCTCAGCACAGGAATAAGGTAGGGAAGAATTCTAAGGATCATTTTGACTGCCTCCAGAAGTTAGATGAGATGGCAAATTGGATTGGTGCTAGGTCTTTCCCTTTAGGTTTTACCCCAACAATGTTTTCATTAGTTTCGCTCACTCTCGAAATCAAGCATTTTACAGCAGGTTGGAGCAGCCTGTATCTCAGCACAGGAAATAAGGTAGGGAAGAATTCTAAGGCTCATTTTGACTGCCTCCAGAAGTTAGATCAGATGGCAAATTGGATTTGGTGCTAGGTCTTTCCCTTTAGGTTTTACCCCAACAATGTTTTCATTAGTTTCGCTCACTCTCGAAATCAAGCATTTTACAGCAGGTTGGAGCAGCCTGTATCTCAGCACAGGAATAAGGTAGGGAAGAATTCTAAGGCTCATTTTGACTGCCTCCAGAAGTTAGATCAGATGGCAAATTGGATTTGGTGCTAGGTCTTTCCCTTTAGGTTTTACCCCAACAATGTTTTCATTAGTTTCGCTCACTCTCGAAATCAAGCATTTTACAGCAGGTTGGAGCAGCCTGTATCTCAGCACAGGAATAAGGTAGGGAAGAATTCTAAGGCTCATTTTGACTGCCTCCAGAAGTTAGATCAGATGGCAAATTGGATTTTGGTGCTAGGTCCTTTCCCTTTAGGTTTTACCCCAACAATGTTTTCATTAGTTTCGCTCACTCTCGAAATCAAGCATTTTACAGCAGGTTGGAGCAGCCTGTATCTCAGCACAGGAATAAGGTAGGGAAGAATTCTAAGGCTCATTTTGACTGCCTCCAGAAGTTAGATCAGATGGCAAATTGGATTTGGTGCTAGGTCTTTCCCTTTAGGTTTTACCCCAACAATGTTTTCATTAGTTTCTCTCACTCTCGAAATCAAGCATTTTACAGCAGGTTGGAGCAGCCTGTATCTCAGCACAGGAATAAGGTAGGGAAGAATTCTAAGGCTCATTTTTGACTGCCTCCAGAAGTTAGATCAGATGGCAAATTGGATTTGGTGCTAGGTCTTTCCCTTTAGGTTTTACCCCAACAATGTTTTCATTAGTTTCGCTCACTCTCGAAATCAAGCATTTTACAGCAGGTTGGAGCAGCCTGTATCTCAGCACAGGAATAAGGTAGGGAAGAATTCTAAGGATCATTTTGACTGCCTCCAGAAGTTAGATCAGATGGCAAATTGGATTTGGTGCTAGGTCTTTCCCTTTAGGTTTTACCCCAACAATGTTTTCATTAGTTTCGCTCACTCTCGAAATCAAGCATTTTACAGCAGGTTGGAGCAGCCTGTATCTCAGCACAGGAATAAGGTAGGGAAGAATTCTAAGGCTCATTTTGACTGCCTCCAGAAGTTAGATCAGATGGCAAATTGGATTTGGTGCTAGGTCTTTCCCTTTAGGTTTTACCCCAACAATGTTTTCATTAGTTTCGCTCACTCTCGAAATCAAGCATTTTACAGCAGGTTGGAGCAGCCTGTATCTCAGCACAGGAATAAGGTAGGGAAGAATTCTAAGGCTCATTTTGACTGCCTCCAGAAGTTAGATCAGATGGCAAATTGGATTTGGTGCTAGGTCTTTCCCTTTAGGTTTTACCCCAACAATGTTTTCATTAGTTTCGCTCACTCTCGAAATCAAGCATTTTACAGCAGGTTGGAGCAGCCTGTATCTCAGCACAGGAATAAGGTAGGGAAGAATTCTAAGGCTCATTTTGACTGCCTCCAGAAGTTAGATCAGATGGCAAATTGGATTTGGTGCTAGGTCTTTCCCTTTAGGTTTTACCCCAACAATGTTTTCATTAGTTTCGCTCACTCCTCAAAATCAAGCATTTTACAGCAGGTTGGAGCAGCCTGTATCTCAGCACAGGAATAAGGTAGGGAAGAATTCTAAGGCTCATTTTGACTGCCTCCAGAAGTTAGATCAGATGGCAAATTGGATTTGGTGCTAGGTCTTTCCCTTTAGGTTTTACCCCAACAATGTTTTCATTAGTTTCGCTCACTCTCGAAATCAAGCATTTTACAGCAGGTTGGAGCAGCCTGTATCTCAGCACAGGAATAAGGTAGGGAAGAATTCTAAGGATCATTTTGACTGCCTCCAGAAGTTAGATCAGATGGCAAATTGGATTTGGTGCTAGGTCTTTCCCTTTAGGTTTTACCCCAACAATGTTTTCATTAGTTTCGCTCACTCTCGAAATCAAGCATTTTACAGCAGGTTGGAGCAGCCTGTATCTCAGCACAGGAATAAGGTAGGGAAGAATTCTAAGGCTCATTTTGACTGCCTCCAGAAGTTAGATCAGATGGCAAATTGGATTTGGTGCTAGGTCTTTCCCTTTAGGTTTTACCCCAACAATGTTTTCATTAGTTTCGCTCACTCTCGAAATCAAGCATTTTACAGCAGGTTGGAGCAGCCTGTATCTCAGCACAGGAATAAGGTAGGGAAGAATTCTAAGGCTCATTTTGACTGCCTCCAGAAGTTAGATCAGATGGCAAATTGGATTTGGTGCTAGGTCTTTCCCTTTAGGTTTTACCCCAACAATGTTTTCATTAGTTTCGCTCACTCTCGAAATCAAGCATTTTACAGCAGGTTGGAGCAGCCTGTATCTCAGCACAGGAATAAGGTAGGGAAGAATTCTAAGGCTCATTTTGACTGCCTCCAGAAGTTAGATCAGATGGCAAATTGGATTTGGTGCTAGGTCTTTCCCTTTAGGTTTTACCCCAACAATGTTTTCATTAGTTTCGCTCACTCTCGAAATCAAGCATTTTACAGCAGGTTGGAGCAGCCTGTATCTCAGCACAGGAATAAGGTAGGGAAGAATTCTAAGGCTCATTTTGACTGCCTCCAGAAGTTAGATCAGATGGCAAATTGGATTTGGTGCTAGGTCTTTCCCTTTAGGTTTTACCCCAACAATGTTTTCATTAGTTTCGCTCACTCTCGAAATCAAGCATTTTACAGCAGGTTGGAGCAGCCTGTATCTCAGCACAGGAATAAGGTAGGGAAGAATTCTAAGGCTCATTTTGACTGCCTCCAGAAGTTAGATCAGATGGCAAATTGGATTTGGTGCTAGGTCTTTCCCTTTAGGTTTTACCCCAACAATGTTTTCATTAGTTTCGCTCACTCTCGAAATCAAGCATTTTACAGCAGGTTGGAGCAGCCTGTATCTCAGCACAGGAATAAGGTAGGGAAGAATTCTAAGGCTCATTTTGACTGCCTCCAGAAGTTAGATCAGATGGCAAATTGGATTTGGTGCTAGGTCTTTCCCTTTAGGTTTTACCCCAACAATGTTTTCATTAGTTTCGCTCACTCTCGAAATCAAGCATTTTACAGCAGGTTGGAGCAGCCTGTATCTCAGCACAGGAATAAGGTAGGGAAGAATTCTAAGGCTCATTTTGACTGCCTCCAGAAGTTAGATCAGATGGCAAATTGGATTTGGTGCTAGGTCTTTCCCTTTAGGTTTTACCCCAACAATGTTTTCATTAGTTTCGCTCACTCTCGAAATCAAGCATTTTACAGCAGGTTGGAGCAGCCTGTATCTCAGCACAGGAATAAGGTAGGGAAGAATTCTAAGGATCATTTTGACTGCCTCCAGAAGTTAGATGAGATGGCAAATTGGATTTGGTGCTAGGTCTTTCCCTTTAGGTTTTACCCCAACAATGTTTTCATTAGTTTCGCTCACTCTCGAAATCAAGCATTTTACAGCAGGTTGGAGCAGCCTGTATCTCAGCACAGGAATAAGGTAGGGAAGAATTCTAAGGCTCATTTTGACTGCCTCCAGAAGTTAGATCAGATGGCAAATTGGATTTGGTGCTAGGTCTTTCCCTTTAGGTTTTACCCCAACAATGTTTTCATTAGTTTCGCTCACTCTCGAAATCAAGCATTTTACAGCAGGTTGGAGCAGCCTGTATCTCAGCACAGGAATAAGGTAGGGAAGAATTCTAAGGCTCATTTTGACTGCCTCCAGAAGTTAGATCAGATGGCAAATTGGATTTGGTGCTAGGTCTTTCCCTTTAGGTTTTACCCCAACAATGTTTTCATTAGTTTCGCTCACTCTCGAAATCAAGCATTTTACAGCAGGTTGGAGCAGCCTGTATCTCAGCACAGGAATAAGGTAGGGAAGAATTCTAAGGCTCATTTTGACTGCCTCCAGAAGTTAGATCAGATGGCAAATTGGATTTGGTGCTAGGTCTTTCCCTTTAGGTTTTACCCCAACAATGTTTTCATTAGTTTCGCTCACTCTCGAAATCAAGCATTTTACAGCAGGTTGGAGCAGCCTGTATCTCAGCACAGGAATAAGGTAGGGAAGAATTCTAAGGCTCATTTTGACTGCCTCCAGAAGTTAGATCAGATGGCAAATTGGATTTGGTGCTAGGTCTTTCCCTTTAGGTTTTACCCCAACAATGTTTTCATTAGTTTCGCTCACTCTCGAAATCAAGCATTTTACAGCAGGTTGGAGCAGCCTGTATCTCAGCACAGGAATAAGGTAGGGAAGAATTCTAAGGCTCATTTTGACTGCCTCCAGAAGTTAGATCAGATGGCAAATTGGATTTGGTGCTAGGTCTTTCCCTTTAGGTTTTACCCCAACAATGTTTTCATTAGTTTCTCTCACTCTCGAAATCAAGCATTTTACAGCAGGTTGGAGCAGCCTGTATCTCAGCACAGGAATAAGGTAGGGAAGAATTCTAAGGCTCATTTTGACTGCCTCCAGAAGTTAGATCAGATGGCAAATTGGATTTGGTGCTAGGTCTTTCCCTTTAGGTTTTACCCCAACAATGTTTTCATTAGTTTCGCTCACTCTCGAAATCAAGCATTTTACAGCAGGTTGGAGCAGCATGTATCTCAGCACAGGAATAAGGTAGGGAAGAATTCTAAGGATCATTTTGACTGCCTCCAGAAGTTAGATCAGATGGCAAATTGGATTTGGTGCTAGGTCTTTCTCTTTAGGTTTTACCCCAACAATGTTTTCATTAGTTTCGCTCACTCTCGAAATCAAGCATTTTACAGCAGGTTGGAGCAGCCTGTATCTCAGCACAGGAATAAGGTAGGGAAGAATTCTAAGGATCATTTTGACTGCCTCCAGAAGTTAGATCAGATGGCAAATTGGATTTGGTGCTAGGTCTTTCCCTTTAGGTTTTACCCCAACAATGTTTTCATTAGTTTCGCTCACTCTCGAAATCAAGCATTTTACAGCAGGTTGGAGCAGCCTGTATCTCAGCACAGGAATAAGGTAGGGAAGAATTCTAAGGATCATTTTGACTGCCTCCAGAAGTTAGATCAGATGGCAAATTGGATTTGGTGCTAGGTCTTTCCCTTTAGGTTTTACCCCAACAATGTTTTCATTAGTTTCGCTCACTCTCGAAATCAAGCATTTTACAGCAGGTTGGAGCAGCCTGTATCTCAGCACAGGAATAAGGTAGGGAAGAATTCTAAGGATCATTTTGACTGCCTCCAGAAGTTAGATCAGATGGCAAATTGGATTTGGTGCTAGGTCTTTCCCTTTAGGTTTTACCCCAACAATGTTTTCATTAGTTTCGCTCACTCTCGAAATCAAGCATTTTACAGCAGGTTGGAGCAGCCTGTATCTCAGCACAGGAATAAGGTAGGGAAGAATTCTAAGGCTCATTTTGACTGCCTCCAGAAGTTAGATCAGATGGCAAATTGGATTTGGTGCTAGGTCTTTCCCTTTAGGTTTTACCCCAACAATGTTTTCATTAGTTTCGCTCACTCTCGAAATCAAGCATTTTACAGCAGGTTGGAGCAGCCTGTATCTCAGCACAGGAATAAGGTAGGGAAGAATTCTAAGGCTCATTTTGACTGCCTCCAGAAGTTAGATCAGATGGCAAATTGGATTTGGTGCTAGGTCTTTCCCTTTAGGTTTTACCCCAACAATGTTTTCATTAGTTTCGCTCACTCTCGAAATCAAGCATTTTACAGCAGGTTGGAGCAGCCTGTATCTCAGCACAGGAATAAGGTAGGGAAGAATTCTAAGGCTCATTTTGACTGCCTCCAGAAGTTAGATCAGATGGCAAATTGGATTTGGTGCTAGGTCTTTCCCTTTTGGTTTTACCCCAACAATGTTTTCATTAGTTTCGCTCACTCTCGAAATCAAGCATTTTACAGCAGGTTGGAGCAGCCTGTATCTCAGCACAGGAATAAGGTAGGGAAGAATTCTAAGGCTCATTTTGACTGCCTCCAGAAGTTAGATCAGATGGCAAATTGGATTTGGTGCTAGGTCTTTCCCTTTAGGTTTTACCCCAACAATGTTTTCATTAGTTTCGCTCACTCTCGAAATCAAGCATTTTACAGCAGGTTGGAGCAGCCTGTATCTCAGCACAGGAATAAGGTAGGGAAGAATTCTAAGGCTCATTTTGACTGCCTCCAGAAGTTAGATCAGATGGCAAATTGGATTTGGTGCTAGGTCTTTCCCTTTAGGTTTTACCCCAACAATGTTTTCATTAGTTTCGCTCACTCTCGAAATCAAGCATTTTACAGCAGGTTGGAGCAGCCTGTATCTCAGCACAGGAATAAGGTAGGGAAGAATTCTAAGGCTCATTTTGACTGCCTCCAGAAGTTAGATCAGATGGCAAATTGGATTTGGTGCTAGGTCTTTCCCTTTTGGTTTTACCCCAACAATGTTTTCATTAGTTTCGCTCACTCTCGAAATCAAGCATTTTACAGCAGGTTGGAGCAGCCTGTATCTCAGCACAGGAATAAGGTAGGGAAGAATTCTAAGGCTCATTTTGACTGCCTCCAGAAGTTAGATCAGATGGCAAATTGGATTTGGTGCTAGGTCTTTCCCTTTAGGTTTTACCCCAACAATGTTTTCATTAGTTTCGCTCACTCTCGAAATCAAGCATTTTACAGCAGGTTGGAGCAGCCTGTATCTCAGCACAGGAATAAGGTAGGGAAGAATTCTAAGGATCATTTTGACTGCCTCCAGAAGTTAGATCAGATGGCAAATTGGATTTGGTGCTAGGTCTTTCCCTTTAGGTTTTACCCCAACAATGTTTTCATTAGTTTCGCTCACTCTCGAAATCAAGCATTTTACAGCAGGTTGGAGCAGCCTGTATCTCAGCACAGGAATAAGGTAGGGAAGAATTCTAAGGCTCATTTTGACTGCCTCCAGAAGTCAGATGGCAAATTGGATTTGGTGCTAGGTCTTTCCCTTTAGGTTTTACCCCAACAATGTTTTCATTAGTTTCGCTCACTCTCGAAATCAAGCATTTTACAGCAGGTTGGAGCAGCCTGTATCTCAGCACAGGAATAAGGTAGGGAAGAATTCTAAGGATCATTTTGACTGCCTCCAGAAGTTAGATCAGATGGCAAATTGGATTTGGTGCTAGGTCTTTCCCTTTAGGTTTTACCCCAACAATGTTTTCATTAGTTTCGCTCACTCTCGAAATCAAGCATTTTACAGCAGGTTGGAGCAGCCTGTATCTCAGCACAGGAATAAGGTAGGGAAGAATTCTAAGGATCATTTTGACTGCCTCCAGAAGTTAGATCAGATGGCAAATTGGATTTGGTGCTAGGTCTTTCCCTTTAGGTTTTACCCCAACAATGTTTTCATTAGTTTCGCTCACTCTCGAAATCAAGCATTTTACAGCAGGTTGGAGCAGCCTGTATCTCAGCACAGGAATAAGGTAGGGAAGAATTCTAAGGATCATTTTGACTGCCTCCAGAAGTTAGATCAGATGGCAAATTGGATTTGGTGCTAGGTCTTTCCCTTTAGGTTTTACCCCAACAATGTTTTCATTAGTTTCGCTCACTCTCGAAATCAAGCATTTTACAGCAGGTTGGAGCAGCCTGTATCTCAGCACAGGAATAAGGTAGGGAAGAATTCTAAGGCTCATTTTGACTGCCTCCAGAAGTTAGATCAGATGGCAAATTGGATTTGGTGCTAGGTCTTTCCCTTTAGGTTTTACCCCAACAATGTTTTCATTAGTTTCACTCACTCTCGAAATCAAGCATTTTACAGCAGGTTGGAGCAGCCTGTATCTCAGCACAGGAATAAGGTAGGGAAGAATTCTAAGGATCATTTTGACTGCCTCCAGAAGTTAGATCAGATGGCAAATTGGATTTGGTGCTAGGTCTTTCCCTTTAGGTTTTACCCCAACAATGTTTTCATTAGTTTCGCTCACTCTCGAAATCAAGCATTTTACAGCAGGTTGGAGCAGCCTGTATCTCAGCACAGGAATAAGGTAGGGAAGAATTCTAAGGATCATTTTGACTGCCTCCAGAAGTTAGATCAGATGGCAAATTGGATTTGGTGCTAGGTCTTTCCCTTTAGGTTTTACCCCAACAATGTTTTCATTAGTTTCGCTCACTCTCGAAATCAAGCATTTTACAGCAGGTTGGAGCAGCCTGTATCTCAGCACAGGAATAAGGTAGGGAAGAATTCTAAGGCTCATTTTGACTGCCTCCAGAAGTTAGATCAGATGGCAAATTGGATTTGGTGCTAGGTCTTTCCCTTTAGGTTTTACCCCAACAATGTTTTCATTAGTTTCGCTCACTCTCGAAATCAAGCATTTTACAGCAGGTTGGAGCAGCCTGTATCTCAGCACAGGAATAAGGTAGGGAAGAATTCTAAGGCTCATTTTGACTGCCTCCAGAAGTTAGATCAGATGGCAAATTGGATTTGGTGCTAGGTCTTTCCCTTTAGGTTTTACCCCAACAATGTTTTCATTAGTTTCGCTCACTCTCGAAATCAAGCATTTTACAGCAGGTTGGAGCAGCCTGTATCTCAGCACAGGAATAAGGTAGGGAAGAATTCTAAGGCTCATTTTGACTGCCTCCAGAAGTTAGATCAGATGGCAAATTGGATTTGGTGCTAGGTCTTTCCCTTTAGGTTTTACCCCAACAATGTTTTCATTAGTTTCGCTCACTCTCGAAATCAAGCATTTTACAGCAGGTTGGAGCAGCCTGTATCTCAGCACAGGAATAAGGTAGGGAAGAATTCTAAGGATCATTTTGACTGCCTCCAGAAGTTAGATCAGATGGCAAATTGGATTTGGTGCTAGGTCTTTCCCTTTAGGTTTTACCCCAACAATGTTTTCATTAGTTTCGCTCACTCTCGAAATCAAGCATTTTACAGCAGGTTGGAGCAGCCTGTATCTCAGCACAGGAATAAGGTAGGGAAGAATTCTAAGGCTCATTTTGACTGCCTCCAGAAGTTAGATCAGATGGCAAATTGGATTTGGTGCTAGGTCTTTCCCTTTAGGTTTTACCCCAACAATGTTTTCATTAGTTTCGCTCACTCTCGAAATCAAGCATTTTACAGCAGGTTGGAGCAGCCTGTATCTCAGCACACGAATAAGGTAGGGAAGAATTCTAAGGCTCATTTTGACTGCCTCCAGAAGTTAGATCAGATGGCAAATTGGATTTGGTGCTAGGTCTTTCCCTTTAGGTTTTACCCCAACAATGTTTTCATTAGTTTCGCTCACTCTCGAAATCAAGCATTTTACAGCAGGTTGGAGCAGCCTGTATCTCAGCACAGGAATAAGGTAGGGAAGAATTCTAAGGCTCATTTTGACTGCCTCCAGAAGTTAGATCAGATGGCAAATTGGATTTGGTGCTAGGTCTTTCCCTTTAGGTTTTACCCCAACAATGTTTTCATTAGTTTCGCTCACTCTCGAAATCAAGCATTTTACAGCAGGTTGGAGCAGCCTGTATCTCAGCACAGGAATAAGGTAGGGAAGAATTCTAAGGATCATTTTGACTGCCTCCAGAAGTTAGATCAGATGGCAAATTGGATTTGGTGCTAGGTCTTTCCCTTTAGGTTTTACCCCAACAATGTTTTCATTAGTTTCGCTCACTCTCGAAATCAAGCATTTTACAGCAGGTTGGAGCAGCCTGTATCTCAGCACAGGAATAAGGTAGGGAAGAATTCTAAGGATCATTTTGACTGCCTCCAGAAGTTAGATCAGATGGCAAATTGGATTTGGTGCTAGGTCTTTCCCTTTAGGTTTTACCCCAACAATGTTTTCATTAGTTTCGCTCACTCTCGAAATCAAGCATTTTACAGCAGGTTGGAGCAGCCTGTATCTCAGCACAGGAATAAGGTAGGGAAGAATTCTAAGGATCATTTTGACTGCCTCCAGAAGTTAGATCAGATGGCAAATTGGATTTGGTGCTAGGTCTTTCCCTTTAGGTTTTACCCCAACAATGTTTTCATTAGTTTCGCTCACTCTCGAAATCAAGCATTTTACAGCAGGTTGGAGCAGCCTGTATCTCAGCACAGGAATAAGGTAGGGAAGAATTCAAATACTCATTTTGACTGCCTCCAGAAGTTAGATCAGATGGCAAATTGGATTTGGTGCTAGGTCTTTCCCTTTAGGTTTTACCCCAACAATGTTTTCATTAGTTTCGCTCACTCTCGAAATCAAGCATTTTACAGCAGGTTGGAGCAGCCTGTATCTCAGCACAGGAATAAGGTAGGGAAGAATTCTAAGGATCATTTTGACTGCCTCCAGAAGTTAGATCAGATGGCAAATTGGATTTGGTGCTAGGTCTTTCCCTTTAGGTTTTACCCCAACAATGTTTTCATTAGTTTCGCTCACTCTCGAAATCAAGCATTTTACAGCAGGTTGGAGCAGCCTGTATCTCAGCACAGGAATAAGGTAGGGAAGAATTCTAAGGATCATTTTGACTGCCTCCAGAAGTTAGATCAGATGGCAAATTGGATTTGGTGCTAGGTCTTTCCCTTTAGGTTTTACCCCAACAATGTTTTCATTAGTTTCGCTCACTCTCGAAATCAAGCATTTTACAGCAGGTTGGAGCAGCCTGTATCTCAGCACAGGAATAAGGTAGGGAAGAATTCTAAGGCTCATTTTGACTGCCTCCAGAAGTTAGATCAGATGGCAAATTGGATTTGGTGCTAGGTCTTTCCCTTTAGGTTTTACCCCAACAATGTTTTCATTAGTTTCGCTCACTCTCGAAATCAAGCATTTTACAGCAGGTTGGAGCAGCCTGTATCTCAGCACAGGAATAAGGTAGGGAAGAATTCAAATACTCATTTTGACTGCCTCCAGAAGTTAGATCAGATGGCAAATTGGATTTGGTGCTAGGTCTTTCCCTTTAGGTTTTACCCCAACAATGTTTTCATTAGTTTCGCTCACTCTCGAAATCAAGCATTTTACAGCAGGTTGGAGCAGCCTGTATCTTAGCACAGGAATAAGGTAGGGAAGAATTCAAATACTCATTTTGACTGCCTCCAGAAGTTAGATCAGATGGCAAATTGGATTTGGTGCTAGGTCTTTCCCTTTAGGTTTTACCCCAACAATGTTTTCATTAGTTTCGCTCACTCTCGAAATCAAGCATTTTACAGCAGGTTGGAGCAGCCTGTATCTCAGCACAGGAATAAGGTAGGGAAGAATTCAAATACTCATTTTGACTGCCTCCAGTAGTTAGATCAGATGGCCAATGCAATTTGGTGCTAGGCCTTTCCCTTTAGGTTTTACCCCAACAATGTTTTCATTAGTTTCGCTCACTCTCGAAATCAAGCATTTTACAGCAGGTTGGAGCAGCCTGTATCTCAGCACAGGAATAAGGTAGGGAAGAATTCTAAGGATCATTTTGACTGCCTCCAGAAGTTAGATCAGATGGCAAATTGGATTTGGTGCTAGGTCTTTCCCTTTAGGTTTTACCCCAACAATGTTTTCATTAGTTTCGCTCACTCTCGAAATCAAGCATTTTACAGCAGGTTGGAGCAGCCTGTATCTCAGCACAGGAATAAGATAGGGAAGAATTCAAATACTCATTTTGACTGCCTCCAGAAGTTAGATCAGATGGCAAATTGGATTTGGTGCTAGGTCTTTCCCTTTAGGTTTTACCCCAACAATGTTTTCATTAGTTTCGCTCACTCTCGAAATCAAGCATTTTACAGCAGGTTGGAGCAGCCTGTATCTCAGCACAGGAATAATGTAGGGAAGAATTCTAAGGATCATTTTGACTGCCTCCAGAAGTTGGATCAGATGGCAAATTGGATTTGGTGCTAGGTCTTTCCCTTTAGGTTTTACCCCAACAATGTTTTCATTAGTTTCGCTCACTCTCGAAATCAAGCATTTTACAGCAGGTTGGAGCAGCCTGTATCTCAGCACAGGAATAAGGTAGGGAAGAATTCTAAGGATCATTTTGACTGCCTCCAGAAGTTAGATCAGATGGCAAATTGGATTTGGTGCTAGGTCTTTCCCTTTAGGTTTTACCCCAACAATGTTTTCATTAGTTTCGCTCACTCTCGAAATCAAACATTTTACAGCAGGTTGGAGCAGCCTGTATCTCAGCACAGGAATAAGGTAGGGAAGAATTCAAATACTCATTTTGACTGCCTCCAGAAGTTAGATCAGATGGCAAATTGGATTTGGTGCTAGGTCTTTCCCTTTAGGTTTTACCCCAACAATGTTTTCATTAGTTTCGCTCACTCTCGAAATCAAGCATTTTACAGCAGGTTGGAGCAGCCTGTATCTCAGCACAGGAATAAGGTAGGGAAGAATTCAAATACTCATTTTGACTGCCTCCAGAAGTTAGATCAGATGGCAAATTGGATTTGGTGCTAGGTCTTTCCCTTTAGGTTTTACCCCAACAATGTTTTCATTAGTTTCGCTCACTCTCGAAATCAAGCATTTTACAGCAGGTTGGAGCAGCCTGTATCTCAGCACAGGAATAAGGTAGGGAAGAATTCTAAGGATCATTTTGACTGCCTCCAGAAGTTAGATCAGATGGCAAATTGGATTTGGTGCTAGGTCTTTCCCTTTAGGTTTTACCCCAACAATGTTTTCATTAGTTTCGCTCACTCTCGAAATCAAGCATTTTACAGCAGGTTGGAGCAGCCTGTATCTCAGCACAGGAATAAGGTAGGGAAGAATTCTAAGGATCATTTTGACTGCCTCCAGAAGTTAGATCAGATGGCAAATTGGATTTGGTGCTAGGTCTTTCCCTTTAGGTTTTACCCCAACAATGTTTTCATTAGTTTCGCTCACTCTCGAAATCAAGCATTTTACAGCAGGTTGGAGCAGCCTGTATCTCAGCACAGGAATAAGGTAGGGAAGAATTCAAATACTCATTTTGACTGCCTCCAGAAGTTAGATCAGATGGCAAATTGGATTTGGTGCTAGGTCTTTCCCTTTAGGTTTTACCCCAACAATGTTTTCATTAGTTTCGCTCACTCTCGAAATCAAGCATTTTACAGCAGGTTGGAGCAGCCTGTATCTTAGCACAGGAATAAGGTAGGGAAGAATTCAAATACTCATTTTGACTGCCTCCAGAAGTTAGATCAGATGGCAAATTGGATTTGGTGCTAGGTCTTTCCCTTTAGGTTTTACCCCAACAATGTTTTCATTAGTTTCGCTCACTCTCGAAATCAAGCATTTTACAGCAGGTTGGAGCAGCCTGTATCTCAGCACAGGAATAAGGTAGGGAAGAATTCAAATACTCATTTTGACTGCCTCCAGTAGTTAGATCAGATGGCCAATGCAATTTGGTGCTAGGCCTTTCCCTTTAGGTTTTACCCCAACAATGTTTTCATTAGTTTCGCTCACTCTCGAAATCAAGCATTTTACAGAAGGTTGGAGCAGCCTGTATCTCAGCACAGGAATAAGGTAGGGAAGAATTCTAAGGATCATTTTGACTGCCTCCAGAAGTTAGATCAGATGGCAAATTGGATTTGGTGCTAGGTCTTTCCCTTTAGGTTTTACCCCAACAATGTTTTCATTAGTTTCGCTCACTCTCGAAATCAAGCATTTTACAGCAGGTTGGAGCAGCCTGTATCTCAGCACAGGAATAAGGTAGGGAAGAATTCAAATACTCATTTTGACTGCCTCCAGAAGTTAGATCAGATGGCAAATTGGATTTGGTGCTAGGTCTTTCCCTTTAGGTTTTACCCCAACAATGTTTTCATTAGTTTCGCTCACTCTCGAAATCAAGCATTTTACAGCAGGTTGGAGCAGCCTGTATCTCAGCACAGGAATAAGGTAGGGAAGAATTCAAATACTCATTTTGACTGCCTCCAGAAGTTAGATCAGATGGCAAATTGGATTTGGTGCTAGGTCTTTCCCTTTAGGTTTTACCCCAACAATGTTTTCATTAGTTTCGCTCACTCTCGAAATCAAGCATTTTACAGCAGGTTGGAGCAGCCTGTATCTCAGCACAGGAATAAGGTAGGGAAGAATTCTAAGGATCATTTTGACTGCCTCCAGAAGTTGGATCAGATGGCAAATTGGATTTGGTGCTAGGTCTTTCCCTTTAGGTTTTACCCCAACAATGTTTTCATTAGTTTCGCTCACTCTCGAAATCAAGCATTTTACAGCAGGTTGGAGCAGCCTGTATCTCAGCACAGGAATAAGGTAGGGAAGAATTCTAAGGATCATTTTGACTGCCTCCAGAAGTTAGATCAGATGGCAAATTGGATTTGGTGCTAGGTCTTTCCCTTTAGGTTTTACCCCAACAATGTTTTCATTAGTTTCGCTCACTCTCGAAATCAAGCATTTTACAGCAGGTTGGAGCAGCCTGTATCTCAGCACAGGAATAAGGTAGGGAAGAATTCTAAGGATCATTTTGACTGCCTCCAGAAGTTAGATCAGATGGCAAATTGGATTTGGTGCTAGGTCTTTCCCTTTAGGTTTTACCCCAACAATGTTTTCATTAGTTTCGCTCACTCTCGAAATCAAGCATTTTACAGCAGGTTGGAGCAGCCTGTATCTCAGCACAGGAATAAGATAGGGAAGAATTCAAATACTCATTTTGACTGCCTCCAGAAGTTAGATCAGATGGCAAATTGGATTTGGTGCTAGGTCTTTCCCTTTAGGTTTTACCCCAACAATGTTTTCATTAGTTTCGCTCACTCTCGAAATCAAGCATTTTACAGCAGGTTGGAGCAGCCTGTATCTCAGCACAGGAATAAGGTAGGGAAGAATTCTAAGGCTCATTTTGACTGCCTCCAGAAGTTAGATCTGATGGCAAATTGGATTTGGTGCTAGGTCTTTCCCTTTAGGTTTTACCCCAACAATGTTTTCATTAGTTTCGCTCACTCTCGAAATCAAGCATTTTACAGCAGGTTGGAGCAGCCTGTATCTCAGCACAGGAATAAGGTAGGGAAGAATTCAAATACTCATTTTGACTGCCTCCAGAAGTTAGATCAGATGGCAAATTGGATTTGGTGCTAGGTCTTTCCCTTTAGGTTTTACCCCAACAATGTTTTCATTAGTTTCGCTCACTCTCGAAATCAAGCATTTTACAGCAGGTTGGAGCAGCCTGTATCTCAGCACAGGAATAAGGTAGGGAAGAATTCAAATACTCATTTTGACTGCCTCCAGAAGTTAGATCAGATGGCAAATTGGATTTGGTGCTAGGTCTTTCCCTTTAGGTTTTACCCCAACAATGTTTTCATTAGTTTCGCTCACTCTCGAAATCAAGCATTTTACAGCAGGTTGGAGCAGCCTGTATCTCAGCACAGGAATAAGGTAGGGAAGAATTCAAATACTCATTTTGACTGCCTCCAGAAGTTAGATCAGATGGCAAATTGGATTTGGTGCTAGGTCTTTCCCTTTAGGTTTTACCCCAACAATGTTTTCATTAGTTTCGCTCACTCTCGAAATCAAGCATTTTACAGCAGGTTGGAGCAGCCTGTATCTCAGCACAGGAATAAGGTAGGGAAGAATTCTAAGGATCATTTTGACTGCCTCCAGAAGTTAGATCAGATGGCAAATTGGATTTGGTGCTAGGTCTTTCCCTTTAGGTTTTACCCCAACAATGTTTTCATTAGTTTCGCTCACTCTCGAAATCAAGCATTTTACAGCAGGTTGGAGCAGCCTGTATCTCAGCACAGGAATAAGGTAGGGAAGAATTCTAAGGATCATTTTGACTGCCTCCAGAAGTTAGATCAGATGGCAAATTGGATTTGGTGCTAGGTCTTTCCCTTTAGGTTTTACCCCAACAATGTTTTCATTAGTTTCGCTCACTCTCGAAATCAAGCATTTTACAGCAGGTTGGAGCAGCCTGTATCTCAGCACAGGAATAAGGTAGGGAAGAATTCAAATACTCATTTTGACTGCCTCCAGAAGTTAGATCAGATGGCAAATTGGATTTGGTGCTAGGTCTTTCCCTTTAGGTTTTACCCCAACAATGTTTTCATTAGTTTCGCTCACTCTCGAAATCAAGCATTTTACAGCAGGTTGGAGCAGCCTGTATCTCAGCACAGGAATAAGGTAGGGAAGAATTCAAATACTCATTTTGACTGCCTCCAGAAGTTAGATCAGATGGCAAATTGGATTTGGTGCTAGGTCTTTCCCTTTAGGTTTTACCCCAACAATGTTTTCATTAGTTTCGCTCACTCTCGAAATCAAGCATTTTACAGCAGGTTGGAGCAGCCTGTATCTCAGCACAGGAATAAGGTAGGGAAGAATTCAAATACTCATTTTGACTGCCTCCAGTAGTTAGATCAGATGGCCAATGCAATTTGGTGCTAGGCCTTACCCTTTAGGTTTTACCCCAACAATGTTTTCATTAGTTTCGCTCACTCTCGAAATCAAGCATTTTACAGAAGGTTGGAGCAGCCTGTATCTCAGCACAGGAATAAGGTAGGGAAGAATTCTAAGGATCATTTTGACTGCCTCCAGAAGTTAGATCAGATGGCAAATTGGATTTGGTGCTAGGTCTTTCCCTTTAGGTTTTACCCCAACAATGTTTTCATTAGTTTCGCTCACTCTCGAAATCAAGCATTTTACAGCAGGTTGGAGCAGCCTGTATCTCAGCACAGGAATAAGGTAGGGAAGAATTCAAATACTCATTTTGACTGCCTCCAGAAGTTAGATCAGATGGCAAATTGGATTTGGTGCTAGGTCTTTCCCTTTAGGTTTTACCCCAACAATGTTTTCATTAGTTTCGCTCACTCTCGAAATCAAGCATTTTACAGCAGGTTGGAGCAGCCTGTATCTCAGCACAGGAATAAGGTAGGGAAGAATTCAAATACTCATTTTGACTGCCTCCAGAAGTTAGATCAGATGGCAAATTGGATTTGGTGCTAGGTCTTTCCCTTTAGGTTTTACCCCAACAATGTTTTCATTAGTTTCGCTCACTCTCGAAATCAAGCATTTTACAGCAGGTTGGAGCAGCCTGTATCTCAGCACAGGAATAAGGTAGGGAAGAATTCTAAGGATCATTTTGACTGCCTCCAGAAGTTGGATCAGATGGCAAATTGGATTTGGTGCTAGGTCTTTCCCTTTAGGTTTTACCCCAACAATGTTTTCATTAGTTTCGCTCACTCTCGAAATCAAGCATTTTACAGCAGGTTGGAGCAGCCTGTATCTCAGCACAGGAATAAGGTAGGGAAGAATTCAAATCCTCATTTTGACTGCCTCCAGAAGTTAGATCAGATGGCAAATTGGATTTGGTGCTAGGTCTTTCCCTTTAGGTTTTACCCCAACAATGTTTTCATTAGTTTCGCTCACTCTCGAAATCAAGCATTTTACAGCAGGTTGGAGCAGCCTGTATCTCAGCACAGGAATAAGGTAGGGAAGAATTCTAAGGATCATTTTGACTGCCTCCAGAAGTTAGATCAGATGGCAAATTGGATTTGGTGCTAGGTCTTTCCCTTTAGGTTTTACCCCAACAATGTTTTCATTAGTTTCGCTCACTCTCGAAATCAAGCATTTTACAGCAGGTTGGAGCAGCCTGTATCTCAGCACAGGAATAAGGTAGGGAAGAATTCTAAGGATCATTTTGACTGCCTCCAGAAGTTAGATCAGATGGCAAATTGGATTTGGTGCTAGGTCTTTCCCTTTAGGTTTTACCCCAACAATGTTTTCATTAGTTTCGCTCACTCTCGAAATCAAGCATTTTACAGCAGGTTGGAGCAGCCTGTATCTCAGCACAGGAATAAGGTAGGGAAGAATTCTAAGGATCATTTTGACTGCCTCCAGAAGTTAGATCAGATGGCAAATTGGATTTGGTGCTAGGTCTTTCCCTTTAGGTTTTACCCCAACAATGTTTTCATTAGTTTCGCTCACTCTCGAAATCAAGCATTTTACAGCAGGTTGGAGCAGCCTGTATCTCAGCACAGGAATAAGGTAGGGAAGAATTCAAATACTCATTTTGACTGCCTCCAGAAGTTAGATCAGATGGCAAATTGGATTTGGTGCTAGGTCTTTCCCTTTAGGTTTTACCCCAACAATGTTTTCATTAGTTTCGCTCACTCTCGAAATCAAGCATTTTACAGCAGGTTGGAGCAGCCTGTATCTTAGCACAGGAATAAGGTAGGGAAGAATTCAAATACTCATTTTGACTGCCTCCAGAAGTTAGATCAGATGGCAAATTGGATTTGGTGCTAGGTCTTTCCCTTTAGGTTTTACCCCAACAATGTTTTCATTAGTTTCGCTCACTCTCGAAATCAAGCATTTTACAGCAGGTTGGAGCAGCCTGTATCTCAGCACAGGAATAAGGTAGGGAAGAATTCAAATACTCATTTTGACTGCCTCCAGTAGTTAGATCAGATGGCCAATGCAATTTGGTGCTAGGCCTTTCCCTTTAGGTTTTACCCCAACAATGTTTTCATTAGTTTCGCTCACTCTCGAAATCAAGCATTTTACAGAAGGTTGGAGCAGCCTGTATCTCAGCACAGGAATAAGGTAGGGAAGAATTCTAAGGATCATTTTGACTGCCTCCAGAAGTTAGATCAGATGGCAAATTGGATTTGGTGCTAGGTCTTTCCCTTTAGGTTTTACCCCAACAATGTTTTCATTAGTTTCGCTCACTCTCGAAATCAAGCATTTTACAGCAGGTTGGAGCAGCCTGTATCTCAGCACAGGAATAAGGTAGGGAAGAATTCAAATACTCATTTTGACTGCCTCCAGAAGTTAGATCAGATGGCAAATTGGATTTGGTGCTAGGTCTTTCCCTTTAGGTTTTACCCCAACAATGTTTTCATTAGTTTCGCTCACTCTCGAAATCAAGCATTTTACAGCAGGTTGGAGCAGCCTGTATCTCAGCACAGGAATAAGGTAGGGAAGAATTCAAATACTCATTTTGACTGCCTCCAGAAGTTAGATCAGATGGCAAATTGGATTTGGTGCTAGGTCTTTCCCTTTAGGTTTTACCCCAACAATGTTTTCATTAGTTTCGCTCACTCTCGAAATCAAGCATTTTACAGCAGGTTGGAGCAGCCTGTATCTCAGCACAGGAATAAGGTAGGGAAGAATTCTAAGGATCATTTTGACTGCCTCCAGAAGTTGGATCAGATGGCAAATTGGATTTGGTGCTAG
The DNA here is from genome assembly GCF_026170545.1 of Melanerpes formicivorus. Classification (NCBI taxonomy): domain Eukaryota; kingdom Metazoa; phylum Chordata; class Aves; order Piciformes; family Picidae; genus Melanerpes; species Melanerpes formicivorus. Next base: position 4,163 of record NW_027144692.1, on the reverse strand, counting down.
GTCTTTCCCTTTAGGTTTTACCCCAACAATGTTTTCATTAGTTTCGCTCACTCTCGAAATCAAGCATTTTACAGCAGGTTGGAGCAGCCTGTATCTCAGCACAGGAATAAGGTAGGGAAGAATTCTAAGGATCATTTTGACTGCCTCCAGAAGTTAGATCAGATGGCAAATTGGATTTGGTGCTAGGTCTTTCCCTTTAGGTTTTACCCCCAACAATGTTTTCATTAGTTTCGCTCACTCTCGAAATCAAGCATTTTACAGCAGGTTGGAGCAGCCTGTATCTCAGCACAGGAATAAGGTAGGGAAGAATTCTAAGGATCATTTTGACTGCCTCCAGAAGTTAGATCAGATGGCAAATTGGATTTGGTGCTAGGTCTTTCCCTTTAGGTTTTACCCCAACAATGTTTTCATTAGTTTCGCTCACTCTCGAAATCAAGCATTTTACAGCAGGTTGGAGCAGCCTGTATCTCAGCACAGGAATAAGATAGGGAAGAATTCAAATACTCATTTTGACTGCCTCCAGAAGTTAGATCAGATGGCAAATTGGATTTGGTGCTAGGTCTTTCCCTTTAGGTTTTACCCCAACAATGTTTTCATTAGTTTCGCTCACTCTCGAAATCAAGCATTTTACAGCAGGTTGGAGCAGCCTGTATCTCAGCACAGGAATAAGGTAGGGAAGAATTCTAAGGCTCATTTTGACTGCCTCCAGAAGTTAGATCTGATGGCAAATTGGATTTGGTGCTAGGTCTTTCCCTTTAGGTTTTACCCCAACAATGTTTTCATTAGTTTCGCTCACTCTCGAAATCAAGCATTTTACAGCAGGTTGGAGCAGCCTGTATCTCAGCACAGGAATAAGGTAGGGAAGAATTCAAATACTCATTTTGACTGCCTCCAGAAGTTAGATCAGATGGCAAATTGGATTTGGTGCTAGGTCTTTCCCTTTAGGTTTTACCCCAACAATGTTTTCATTAGTTTCGCTCACTCTCGAAATCAAGCATTTTACAGCAGGTTGGAGCAGCCTGTATCTCAGCACAGGAATAAGGTAGGGAAGAATTCAAATACTCATTTTGACTGCCTCCAGAAGTTAGATCAGATGGCAAATTGGATTTGGTGCTAGGTCTTTCCCTTTAGGTTTTACCCCAACAATGTTTTCATTAGTTTCGCTCACTCTCGAAATCAAGCATTTTACAGCAGGTTGGAGCAGCCTGTATCTCAGCACAGGAATAAGGTAGGGAAGAATTCAAATACTCATTTTGACTGCCTCCAGAAGTTAGATCAGATGGCAAATTGGATTTGGTGCTAGGTCTTTCCCTTTAGGTTTTACCCCAACAATGTTTTCATTAGTTTCGCTCACTCTCGAAATCAAGCATTTTACAGCAGGTTGGAGCAGCCTGTATCTCAGCACAGGAATAAGGTAGGGAAGAATTCTAAGGATCATTTTGACTGCCTCCAGAAGTTAGATCAGATGGCAAATTGGATTTGGTGCTAGGTCTTTCCCTTTAGGTTTTACCCCAACAATGTTTTCATTAGTTTCGCTCACTCTCGAAATCAAGCATTTTACAGCAGGTTGGAGCAGCCTGTATCTCAGCACAGGAATAAGGTAGGGAAGAATTCTAAGGATCATTTTGACTGCCTCCAGAAGTTAGATCAGATGGCAAATTGGATTTGGTGCTAGGTCTTTCCCTTTAGGTTTTACCCCAACAATGTTTTCATTAGTTTTCGCTCACTCTCGAAATCAAGCATTTTACAGCAGGTTGGAGCAGCCTGTATCTCAGCACAGGAATAAGGTAGGGAAGAATTCAAATACTCATTTTGACTGCCTCCAGAAGTTAGATCAGATGGCAAATTGGATTTGGTGCTAGGTCTTTCCCTTTAGGTTTTACCCCCAACAATGTTTTTCATTAGTTTCGCTCACTCTCGAAATCAAGCATTTTACAGCAGGTTGGAGCAGCCCTGTATCTCAGCACAGGAATAAGGTAGGGAAGAATTCAAATACTCATTTTGACTGCCTCCAGAAGTTAGATCAGATGGCAAATTGGATTTGGTGCTAGGTCTTTCCCTTTAGGTTTTACCCCAACAATGTTTTCATTAGTTTCGCTCACTCTCGAAATCAAGCATTTTACAGCAGGTTGGAGCAGCCTGTATCTCAGCACAGGAATAAGGTAGGGAAGAATTCAAATACTCATTTTGACTGCCTCCAGTAGTTAGATCAGATGGCCAATGCAATTTGGTGCTAGGCCTTACCCTTTAGGTTTTACCCCAACAATGTTTTCATTAGTTTCGCTCACTCTCGAAATCAAGCATTTTACAGAAGGTTGGAGCAGCCTGTATCTCAGCACAGGAATAAGGTAGGGAAGAATTCTAAGGATCATTTTGACTGCCTCCAGAAGTTAGATCAGATGGCAAATTGGATTTGGTGCTAGGTCTTTCCCTTTAGGTTTTACCCCAACAATGTTTTCATTAGTTTCGCTCACTCTCGAAATCAAGCATTTTACAGCAGGTTGGAGCAGCCTGTATCTCAGCACAGGAATAAGGTAGGGAAGAATTCAAATACTCATTTTGACTGCCTCCAGAAGTTAGATCAGATGGCAAATTGGATTTGGTGCTAGGTCCTTTCCCCTTTAGGTTTTACCCCAACAATGTTTTCATTAGTTTCGCTCACTCTCGAAATCAAGCATTTTACAGCAGGTTGGAGCAGCCTGTATCTCAGCACAGGAATAAGGTAGGGAAGAATTCAAATACTCATTTTGACTGCCTCCAGAAGTTAGATCAGATGGCAAATTGGATTTGGTGCTAGGTCTTTCCCTTTAGGTTTTACCCCAACAATGTTTTCATTAGTTTCGCTCACTCTCGAAATCAAGCATTTTACAGCAGGTTGGAGCAGCCTGTATCTCAGCACAGGAATAAGGTAGGGAAGAATTCTAAGGATCATTTTGACTGCCTCCAGAAGTTGGATCAGATGGCAAATTGGATTTGGTGCTAGGTCTTTCCCTTTAGGTTTTACCCCAACAATGTTTTCATTAGTTTCGCTCACTCTCGAAATCAAGCATTTTACAGCAGGTTGGAGCAGCCTGTATCTCAGCACAGGAATAAGGTAGGGAAGAATTCAAATCCTCATTTTGACTGCCTCCAGAAGTTAGATCAGATGGCAAATTGGATTTGGTGCTAGGTCTTTCCCTTTAGGTTTTACCCCAACAATGTTTTCATTAGTTTCGCTCACTCTCGAAATCAAGCATTTTACAGCAGGTTGGAGCAGCCTGTATCTCAGCACAGGAATAAGGTAGGGAAGAATTCTAAGGATCATTTTGACTGCCTCCAGAAGTTAGATCAGATGGCAAATTGGATTTGGTGCTAGGTCTTTCCCTTTAGGTTTTACCCCCAACAATGGTTTCATTAGTTTCGCTCACTCTCGAAATCAAGCATTTTACAGCAGGTTGGAGCAGCCTGTATCTCAGCACAGGAATAAGGTAGGGAAGAATTCTAAGGATCATTTTGACTGCCTCCAGAAGTTAGATCAGATGGCAAATTGGATTTGGTGCTAGGTCTTTCCCTTTAGGGTTTTACCCCAACAATGTTTTCATTAGTTTCGCTCACTCTCGAAATCAAGCATTTTACAGCAGGTTGGAGCAGCCTGTATCTCAGCACAGGAATAAGGTAGGGAAGAATTCTAAGGCTCATTTTGACTGCCTCCAGAAGTTAGATCAGATGGCAAATTGGATTTGGTGCTAGGTCTTTCCCTTTAGGTTTTACCCCAACAATGTTTTCATTAGTTTCGCTCACATCTCGAAATCAAGCATTTTACAGCAGGTTGGAGCAGCCCTGTATCTCAGCACAGGAATAAGGTAGGGAAGAATTCAAATACTCATTTTGACTGCCTCCAGAAGTTAGATCAGATGGCAAATTGGATTTGGTGCTAGGTCTTTCCCTTTAGGTTTTACCCCCAACAATGTTTTCATTAGTTTCGCTCACTCTCGAAATCAAGCATTTTACAGCAGGTTGGAGCAGCCTGTATCTCAGCACAGGAATAAGGTAGGGAAGAATCTAAGGCTCATTTTGACTGCCTCCAGAAGTTAGATCAGATGGCAAATTGGATTTGGTGCTAGGTCTTTCCCTTTAGGTTTTACCCCAACAATGTTTTCATTAGTTTCGCTCACTCTCGAAAT
>NW_027144691.1:0-27500 GCF_026170545.1 Melanerpes formicivorus | reverse complement strand
GCTGGGGGGGGGGCTGGGGCAGGGCTGGGCTGGGGCTGGGGCCGGGGTTGGGGGCTGGGCAGGGGATAGGCCTGGGGCTCAGCTGAGGCTGACCAGGGGCCGGGGCTAGGGCCTGGGCTGGGGTAGTGCTGGGGTGGGCTGGAGGCTGGAGCAGGACAGGGGCTGGGCTGGGGCTGGGGCTGGGGGCTGGGCTGGGGCTGGGGCAGGAATGGGGCTGGGCTGGTGCCAAGGCTCGGGTCACGGCTGAGGGCAGGGCTGGACCCTAGAACGGGGCTGGGCTGGGGGCAGGGCTGGGGCAGAGGTGGGGCTGGGGCTGGGTGCAGGGCTGGGGCCGGGTCTGGGGCTGGGGCTAGGGGCAGGTCTGGGGCCGGGGCCAGGGCTGAGCTGGGGCTGGGGCTGGGCTGGGGGCAGGGCTGGGGCAGGGCTGGGGGCAAGGCAGGGGCCTGGGCTGGAGGCTGGGCTGGAGGTTGGGCTGGGGCTGGGCTGGGGCAGGGCTGGGGCTGGTGCTGGGGCCCAGGCCGGGGCTGGGCAGGGGCTGGGGCAGGGCTGGGGCTGGGATGGTGCTGGTGCTGGGGCTGGGGGCAGGGCTGGGCGGGGGCTGGGATGGGGCTGGGGGAGGGTAGTGCTGGAGGCCGGGCTGGGGCTGGGCTGGAGGCTGGGGCTGGGGCTGGGGCTGGGGCTGGGGCTGGGGGCTGGGCTGGAGGCTGGGGCTGGGGCTGGGGCTGGGGGCTGGGCTGGGCTGGGCTGGGGATGGGGCAGGGTGGGGGCTGGTGCTGGGGGCTGGGGCAGGCTTGGGGCAGGGTTGGGGCCTGGGGCTGGGGCAGGGCTAGTGCAGGGCCGGGCTAGGGGCTGGGGCCGGTTCTGGGGCTGGGCTGGGGGCAGGGCTGGTGCCGGGCCTGGGAGCAGGGCAGGGGGCAGGCCAGGGCCAGGGCTGAGCTGGGGCCGGGTCTGGGGGCAGGGCTGGGGCTGGGCTGGGCTGGGCTGGGGACTGGGGCTGGGCTGGGGCTGGGCTGGGGGCAGGGCTGGGGTAGGTCTGGGGTGGGCTGGGGGCTGGGGCAGGACTGGGGCTGGGCTGGGGCTAGGGGTGGGGCTAGGGGCAGGGGCTGGGGCAGGTTTGGGGTGGGGGCTGGGGCAAGGCTGGGGCTGGGCTGGGGGCCGGGGCTGGGCTGGGGGCAGGGATCGGGTGGGGGCTGGGTTGTGGCTGGGGCTGGGGCTGGGCTGGGGACAGGGCTGGGGCAGAGCTGGGGCTGGGCTAGTGCTGGGCTAGTGGCAGGGCTGGGGCTGGGTTGGGGTGGGGGCTGGGGCAGGGGGTGGGGCAGGGCTGGGGCGGGTCTGGGGATGGGGCTGGGGGCAGGTCTGGGGCTGGGGCCAGGGCTGAGCTGGGGCTGGGGCTGGGCTGGGGGCAGGTCTGGGGCAGGGCTGGGGCTGGGCTGAGGGTTGGGGCTGGGTCTGGGGGCAAGGCTGGGGCTGGGCTGGGCTGGGGGCTGCGGCCGGTACTGCAAGAAGGGGGCCGCTTTAACAACCAATTTGATCAGCGGATTCCAACTTTATTGAGCATCAGACACATCTTATATACAGTTTGCTATAATTATGCCCACTTGGCAACATATTATTGGTTGCTCTCTAAATGGTTACATCATTGTTTTCACAACTCTGTGGAATTCTTCTATCCGGCCTAATTGCTCTCTTTCCCAGATCTCGCCTCCTCCTTATCTTGCTTGCCTCCCATCTCAGGGGCAGCTGGACTTCAGCATACCAAGCAATCAGCACTTTCTCACATCTCCTACTCTGCCACTATATTATCAACAGAGAATTCTTCAAGGCCTGAATTGCACAGGTGTTCCTGGGACCCATGTCCCCTCTTGCCCGACAACAATTCCCCCGTTTTTCTTTTGTGCAAGTAAGGCCTTGGAAGTTATTCTTTGAACACTTTGCATAATACAATTATAAACAAGTTTAACAATAATCAAAATGAGTACAATAATACCTAAGAACCTTAAAACTTACTACTATAATTAACAAACATATTTACATTAAGTCTGGGTATCCCTATCAGACACGTCTGAAAAAGTTCAATCAATTCATTATTACCTGTTATGTTGCATCTTTATTTTCTCTAGGATGGTCAAAAATCATAATTTGTTTAATGGTAGCAAGATTTCTTTAATCTGTAAAGGTAGATCTGGCCAGGCTCTAGCTTCACAGACAGAAAACTTGCAGGCAATCAGCAAGAGCAAAAGAGCTTCATTGCTTTGCCCAATATAAAATTACCCATAATAATGTGTTTTTGCTCATCCTAGTAATACTGATCTCTTATTGGTACCATTTGTTGATGTTTTCAACCGAAAATGAAAATGCATGTTGTGTTGTTATGAATTTTAATTTTCCCTCTAGGTGTGTAAAATTATAGCGAACTGGTGAGATAACATATAAATCCCTTCTCCCTACATTCAGTGTGGTAGGGGTCAAAGCATCCACTTTCACACATGCTCAATTGTGCAGGCTTCTTATCTGAAGAAAACAAATTCCCAGTTCTGAATGTTTATCTTTAAGACAGCTCCTTCTCAGCTGTGATGTCTCCAATTAACCAGACAGTGTCCTTGCAAGTCTGCAAGAGAGGTTTCTTTCTCTTTACCCTCTAAACAGGCCTCACAATATCCTGACCCTTAATCCCAGTGCACTCTAAGTCTTACAATTTTAACACGAATCACCAGTATATTCATCACAATTCCCCCCTTTTTTTTTCTTTGTCACCATTGATTTGTGTTAAGATTTCCAGATATTTCAGAACCTTCTTAATTGGATCATAATTAAGTTCATCTGTTCTGATCACATTCTGATCATAATTCTCTACTTGTAACTCATTGACATGAGCATTCTTACTTAAAGGTCTTAGTATTTTGTAACAACAATTGCAGAGTATTATGCATAGCAATATTACAATTATTCCAACAATATTACAAACAAATGTTTAAGCCAATTTAGGTTTGGTAACCAGAAAGTTAACTTATCCCATATTTCTTTAAATCCACAAGAAGTAAAATCTGATGTAATATCTGATTGTGGTTCACAATCGCCTGTAAATCTGTTTCCACTCGTTTATCTAGATTAACATAACTCCAACAACTTACATTTATGACTACACATACACCCCCTTCCTTAACATATAAAAAATCCAAAGCTAATCTATTCTGAGTAGATATTTTCGAGAGACTATTGATTTCAATTTGCTGCACTTTTATTGCATCTATGCTTGCATTCATCATGATTTCAACTGTAGCAGAAAAATTTACTATTGCTTTTTCAAGTTCAAGTCTTTTCTCTCCGGTCTGATCAAGATTCCACACATGGGAACGTGGTTTTTGATTTCGATTGGACTACTTATGTACAAATAGGGTTAGGATCAAAATTAGGCTCCACAAGTATATGTGAACTCTGCCTCCTCGGCCTGCTGGGGTGCAACCAGCAGCCGGGTGTATTTTCTTCTCGGCAGCAGTTACATTCTTCAGGAGCCCTACAGATTTGTTAACTCCTTAACCCACTTCAAAATTCCATTTGGAGTCTCTTCTCTACTTCCTTGGTTAGTTTGTTTACCATTTCCCATTGTGCTTTTGTTATTTCAATTCTTCTTCCTTCAAAATCTTATGTCTCTTACTTTTCCCTTTACTAATTCTTTTAATTATTCCTGATATTTCCCAACTAAAATTTCTCTAGTCTTTATTTCCCACTTATGCCAATCCCTTTCAATAATTTTCCATGGGGATTTAAATCCTTTTTCTCAGCACAAAATAGGTTTTCTGTATTTACCAGCCCAAACTGCCTATTTTCAAATTCAGCATTCAGGACAAAATATTTTTTTGATTGATGCTTTTGACCCCAGATTATCAGAACAGTTATTGTGATCGATGTTCGACTTCATGGGAAATGCTGTTTCCTCTCAGTCTTGGTTCTTCTGCACATTAGTAAAGGAATAGTTGTTAAAATTAATACCTATTTACTACAAACCTTAACTTATGCTAATACTAAAAAATCCTTAAAACCTTAAAAAACTATGTTAAAATTAATCCATCAAATCAGTGTCTAAAAAGAAATAAAATTATTACATTAACGAAAAAACACTTTCCAAAATTAAAACCTGTTTATACATTCCTTAGCTATATTACATGGAGCTCCTTTGAAATGCCTAGGCAGACAACTAAGAAGGTTCGAACCAAAAGAAAATCTTACAATTTGAACTCTTAACTAAGTGCATACACCTTACTGCAATTACTATGGACTAAGTACTTATAAATACCAAATGCTTACTTATTCATTATGCTTATTAGAAAAACTTAACAAAACTCTAAATAACAAATCTCTGAAAGACGTTACAATCAGAAATGACAAAATGAGTACTGTTGCTTTAAATCAAAACAGAGTAGTGCGGCTAAAGCCGCTGCGGGGGGAAAGGGGTGGGGGCTGCTGCCGTGGCAGCTGCTCCGCCGCTACTGTCGGCGCTGTCGGTGTCGGTGGTGCGTCAGCCGGTACCGCCTTGGTCGGAGCCGTCGGTATCCGTGGGGGCCGGCAGGGCTCGCGGGAGGAGTGCGGTGGCAGGAACGCTGTAACCGCGAGCCTCCAAGCGCTCCATTTTTTCTAAGAGGGGCTGTAAAGCAAAGTCGGCGTTGTTTGAATTCCTCGCTGCCGGTATTGTCTTCCGAGTCCGAGCCGTCGCTGGCGATGTCAGAGGAAGGTTCCCCGCTGTGTGCAAACGGCAGTGGTGACGGCTGGTAAACGCGGTGTGGTCACCGCAAGATATATCGGGGGTGGCCCCGGTCGATCGGTCGACAGTTCTCAGACACATCTTTCAGCTGCAACTCAGATACACCTGGCGCTGCATCTCGTCCCGACAAAGTTGCTCTAACTGCAGCAGCCATTCGCTGTTTCAGTTCGTAGGTTTTAACACAGTTCATGCATTCTCGCCACAACTTTTGCAGCTTTATAGCAGTTTTATCACCATCTATAACCAAGTCCCACAACTTGTTCCTGTATTCTCTCCAACAAGCTTCATCAAAATAACTATCTCCGCTAGGGAAATGCCCTAAAGCGGATCTATGGGCCAAAAGTCCAGGCATTACTTTAGACGATATCTCCGCCTTACGCTTTTCGATGACACTGTATTTCGTCTGATGACTGCTTATAGGGTCGGCCTTGCCCTTTCGAGTCTGTGCGCAAAGGTACTAAGGCTGCCATAACCTGCTGACTATGCTCAAGCTGTTTTGTCATTGTCATTGACAACACCTCAGCCTGTTTTTGTAATCCCTTATCAATCACCTCCGTCAACATGGCCATCGGATTGCTTGGCAAGTCCTGAGCCCTCTGCAACAATTCGGCTACCGTCCATCTAGGATCTGTTGATGTAATAAGCTGTTGCGTCTGCTGGTTCCCATTCTGCATTAAACACTGCCTTAAAATTGCCTCTCGGATACCTTCTCCTACGCTTGCTGCTCTAAGTGCGGCAAGCAACTTATCCACAAATTCGCCAAGAGGTTCCTGTCTACCTTGCTTAATTCCCATATAGTGAGGATTTGCATTTCCATCCTTCTGCTTGTCAAAAGCCATCCTCACTATCTGGGCTGATGCTTGCAAAACAGGCGGCTGTAAAAGTGCCTATAACTCTGGTCTCTCATACTGTCCCGTTCCACACAACTGATCTACTGTTACATCAAATAGTGGGTCGTTTTGGTGTCTTTGTACTCCAGCTGATTGTCTAGTTAGGTGTTCCCACTCATTCAAAAATGTCATAAATTGAGATGCTGTTAGGATCAGCTTCATAACATTATAAGAATCTCTAGGTAACATATTATAGTTCATGTAAATAAAATCAATCATCTGTCTAGCTGGTTCAGATTGAACCCCAAATTGACTCGCAGTCTGTCTTAATTGAGATAACAATTTCCATGGCAATTGAGTTACATCAGCCTGAACAACATTTTGCTCCCCAGGGACCTGTGTATACATTACTGGAAAAGCTTGATGTGAAACAGCCAGCCGGCTAAGCCCTTCCTGATCTCCTTCGGCGTTCAAGTGTTCTGCAACCTTTCGCCAATACTCTGTGTGCTTTCTTACATGATCTTTAACACCACCTCCAGGATCTATCGCCCTGTTTGTCTCCTCTCCCTCACCTACTTTCTTCTCCTGTACAATTTGCTCAGCTAAAAGAGACGGGGAAGGCTCCTCAGCAGAGTCCTGCGTTACAGATTGTAATTCGACTCTGCCACCTAACCCTTTTACACACGCAGCCTTCTCCTTTCTTAAATAATCCTGAACCTCTTCTGACAAAGGCAACCCAGCATGTGTAACACTTGCTCCATTTGGGTCCGTATGATCTAATCTTACCCTGGCTTGATAAACTGCCATTTGCTCAGCACGATGCTGATCCAATGCTGTCATAACCATCTTCCACCATTTTCCACACTCCTTTGCTCGTTTTTCATCATCTAAGCCATGCAGCCACAAGTCTTGTCCAGACTTTTTCCACTGCAATCATTTAAACACCTCATTTGGGTCCTTAAAATATCCTAACTCTCCTGCATAGCTTCACAGCGGCACCAACTCCTTTGTAAAATTTAACTTACACTGTCGCTTTTCTAAAAAGCATGTAAATAAATCATACGCTGCCTGCCTATCCATAACCGTATTTAAACGTTAATACCTGTGTGCACAGTCCTCGTTTAAGCAATTTCCGGCTCTACAGCATCTTCGGCTTCAAGGCTGTCTTCCCTTTTCTTGCAGCCTCCGGTACTGCTATCCCGGGCCGGCTGCCTTCTTGCCTCCCGGCTTACTGCGAATCTCCCAACGTCCCGAAGAACTTCTTAAACCCTAACATTTGTCTTCATTAGGGTCCCTGTTCGGGCGCCACTTACTGCAAGGAGGGGGCCGCTTTAACGACCAATTTGATCAGCGGATTCCAACTTTATTGAGCATCAGACACATCTTATATACAGTTTGCTATAATTATGCCCACTTGGCAACATATTATTGGTTGCTCTCTAACAGGTTACATCATTGTTTTCACAACTCTGTGGAATTCTTCTATCTGGCCTAATTGCTCTCTTTCCCAGATCTCGCCTCCTCCTTATCTTGCTTGCCTCCCATCTCAGGGGCAGCTGGACTTCAGCATACCAAGCAATCAGCACTTTCTCACATCTCCTACTCTGCCACTATATTATCAACAGAGAATTCTTCAAGGCCTGAATTGCACAGGTGTTCCTGGGACCCATGTCCCCTCTTGCCCGACAACAGGCCGGGGCAGGTCTGGGCCGGGAATGGGGGCATAGATGGAGCCGGGACTGGGGCCGGGGCTGGGGACTGGGTCGGGGCTGGGGTAGGAGTGGGCTGGGGGCTGTGCTGGGGCTGGGGCAGGGCTGGGGCTGGGGCTGGGCCTGGGGCAGGAGCTGGGGCTGGCCTGGGGGCAGGGCTGGGCTAGGGCTGGGCCTGTGGCAGGGCTGGGCTAGGGCTGGGCTGGGGCTGGGACTGGGGCGGGGCTGGGGCTGGAACCAAGTCTTGGACAGGGCTGGGGCTGGGGCTGGTGCTGGGGCTGAGGGTAGGGCTGGGCTAGGGCTGGGGCTGGGGCCGGGGATGGGGCTGGGGGTGGGGCAGGGCTGGGGCTAGGCTGGGGCTGGGGCTGGGCTGGGGGCAGGGATGGGGCTCGGGACTGGGCTGGGCCTGGGACAGGGCTGGTCCAGAGGCTGGGACAGGGCACGGGTAGGGCTGGAGCCGGGGCTGGGGCTGGGGCTGGGGCAGGACTAGGCTGGAGGCTGGGCTTGGGCTGGGCTAGGGCTGGCGGCAGGGCTGGGCTAGCGCTGGGCTGGGGCCGAGGCTGAGGCTGGGGCTGGGGTAGGGCTGGGGCTGGGGCTGGTGCAGGACCCAGGCTTGGGGCAGGCTTGGGGCAGGGCCTGGGGCTTGGGCTGGGGCAGGGCTGGTGCTGCGCTGGGTCTGGGGCTGGGTCTAGGCTGTGGCTGGGGCTGGGGACAGGGCTGGGGCAGGGGCTGGGGCAGGGCTAGGGCCAGGATGGGGCTGGGGCTGGGCTGGGGCCGGGGCTGGGGACAGGGCTAGGGCTGGAGCTGGGGCAGGGCTGGGGCCAGTCTGGGGCTGGGTTCGGCTCAGGGCTGGGGCTTGGTCCAGCGCTGGGGCTGGGCTGAGGGCACGGCTGGGTTAGGCCTGGGGCTGGGGACAGGGCTAGAGCCAGAGCTGGGGCAGGGCTGGGGCTGGGCTGGGGCTGGGTCCAGGGCTGGGGCTGGGCTGAGGGCAGGGCTGGGCTAGGGCTGGGGCTGGGGCTGGAGACTGGGCTGGGTCCGGAGCTGGGTCCGGGGCTGAGGCTGGTGCTGGGTGCTGGGAAGTGATGGGGCTGGGGCAGGGCTGGGGCTGGGTTGGGGGTTAGGCTGGAGCTGGGCCGGGGCTGGGGCAGTACTCTGGCAGGGCTGGGCTGGGGGCCGGGCCAGGGCTGAGGCACGACTGGGCTGGGCATAAGGCTGGGGCTGGGGCAGGGCTGGGGCAGGAGCTGGGGCTGGGGCTGGGCTGGGACTGGGCTGGGGTCAGAGCTGGGGCTGGGCTGGGGCTGGGGCTGGGCAGGGGGCAGGGCTGGGCTAGCACTGAGCTGGGGCCGGGGCTGGGGCTGCGCTGGGACTAGGGCTGGGCTGGGACTAGGGCTGGGCTGGGGCAAGGACTGGGGCGGGGTTGGGGCTGGGGCTGGGGCTGGAACCAAATCTTGGGCAGGGTTGGGGCTGGGGCTGGGGCCGGGGCTGAGGGTAGGGCTGGCCTGGGGCTGGGGCTGGGGCCGGGGATGGGGCTGTGGCTGGGGCAGGGCTGGGGCAGGCCTGGGGCCGAGGGTGGGGCTGGGGCTGGGGCTGAGGGCAGGGCTGGGCTAGGGCTGGGACTGGGCTGGGGCTGGGTCCAGGGCAGGGGCTGGGCTGGGGCTGGGGCTGGGGCTGGGGCCGAGCTGGGGCTGGGCTGGGGGCAAGGATGCGGATGGGGCTGGGCTGGGCTGGGGGGAAGGGATGGGGCTGGGGCTTGGCCTGGGGGAACAGATGGGGCTGGGGCTGGGACTGGGTCAGGGCTGGGGCTGGGCTGGGGGCAGGGATGGGGCAGGGGCTGTGCTGTGGCTGGGGCCGGGGCTGTGGCTGGGACTGGGGCAGGGCTGGGGCTGGGCTGGGGACAGGGCTGGGGGCAGGGCTAGGGCCGGGGTTGGGGCCGGGCTGGGGCTGGGTTCGGGGCAGGGCTGGGGCTGGGTAGGGGCTGGGCTAGGGCTGGGCTGGGGGCAGGGATGGGGCTGGGGCTGGGCTGGGGCCGGGGCTGAGGCCGGGGGTGGGGCTGGGGCTGGGTCCAAGGCTGAGGCTGGGGCTGGCCTGGGCTGGGCTAGGGCTGGGCTGGGGGCTGGGCTGGGGTCTGGTCTGGTGCTGCGCTGGGGCTGGGGCTGGGGCTGGGCTGTGTCTGTGGCTGGGAACAGGGCTGGGGCTGGATGTGGGGCAGGGCTGGGGCCAGGCTTGGTCTGGGTCTGGGCTAGGGCCAGAGCTGGGGCAGGGCTGGGGCTGGGCTGGGGCTTGGGCTGGGGCAGGGCTGGGACCAGGACTGGGCTGGGGATGGGGACAGGGCTGGGGCCGGGTGTGGGGCAGGGCTGGGGCTAGGCTTGGGCTGGGGCTGGGCTGGGGGCAGGGATGGGGCCGGGCTGGGGCTAGGCTGATGGCAGGGATGGGCTAGGGCTGGGGATGGGGCAGGGCTGGAGCTGGGGCTGGGCCTGGGGCAGGAGCTGGGGCTGGCCTGGGGGCAGGGCTGGGCTAGGGCTGGGCCTGGGGCAGGGCTGGGCTAGGGCTGGGCTGGGGCGAGGACTGGGGCAGGGCTGGGGCTGGAACCAAGTCTTGGACAGGGCTGGGGCTGGGGCTGGTGCTGGGGCTGAGGGTAGGGCTGGGCTAGGGCTAGGGCTGGGGCTGGGGCCGGGGATGGGGCTGGGGGTGGGGCAGGGCTGGGGCTGGGGCTGGGCTGGGGGCAGGGATGGGGCTGGGGACTGGGCTGGGACTGGGACAGGGCTGGGCCCGAGGCTGGGGCAGGGCTCGGGTAAGGCTGCAGCCGGGGCTGGGGCCGGGGCTGGGGCAGAACTAGGCTGGAGGCTGGGCTTGGGCTGGGGTTGGGCTGGGGGCAGGGCTGGGGCTGGGGCTGCAACCAAGTCTTGGGCAGGGCTGGGGCAGGGGTGGGGCCGGGGCTGGGGCTGGACTAGGCTGGAGGCTGGGCCTTTTGCTGGGGCAGGGCTGGGGCAGGGCTGGGGATGGGGGCTGGGCTGGGGCCGGGCTGGGGCTGGGCTGAGGGCAGGGCTGGGCTAGGGCTGGGGGCAGGGCTGGGCTAGCGCTGGGCTGGGGCCGAGGCTGAGGCTGGGGCTGGGGTAGGGCTAGGGCTGGGGCTGGGGCACAGGCCGGGGCTGGTGCAGGAGCCAGGCCTGGGGCAGGCCTGGGGCAGGGCCTGGGGCTTGGGCTGGGGCAGGGCTGGGCTAGGGCTGGGGCTGGGGCTGGGGCTGGAGACTGGGCTGGGTCCGGAGCTGGGTCCGGGGCTGAGGCTGGTGCTGGGTGCTGGGAAGTGATGGGGCTGGGGCAGGGCTGGGGCTGGGTTGGGGGTTAGGCTGGAGCTGGGCCGGGGCTGGGGCAGTACTGTGGCAGGGCTGGGCTGGGGGCCGGGCCAGGGCTGAGGCACGACTGGGCTGGGCATAAGGCTGGGGCTGGGGCAGGGCTGGGGCAGGAGCTGGGGCTGGGGCTGGGCTGGGACTGGGCTGGGGTCAGAGCTGGGGCTGGGCTGGGGCTGGGGCTGGGCAGGGGGCAGGGCTGGGCTAGAGCTGAGCTGGGGCCAGGGCTGGGGCTGCGCTGGGACTAGGGCTGGGCTGGGACTAGGGCTGGGCTGGGACAAGGACTGGGGCGGGGCTGGGGCTGGGGCTGGAACCAAGTCTTGGGCAGGGCTGGGGCTGGGGCCGGGGCTGAGGGTAGGGCTGGCCTAGGGCTGGGGATGGGGCCGGGGATGGGGCTGTGGCTGGGGCAGGGCTGGGGCAGGCCTGGGGCTGGGGCTGGGGCTGGGCTGGGGCAGGGCTGGGGCAGGGCTGGGGCCGAGGGTGGGGCTGGGGCTGAGGGCAGGGCTGGGCTAGGGCTGGGGCTGGGCTGGGGCTGGGTCCAGGGCAGGGGCTGGGCTGGGGCTGGGGCTGGGGCTGCGCTGGGGCAGGACTGGAGCTGGGGTAGGGCTGGGGCTGGGGCTGGAACCACGTCTTGGAAAGGGCGGGGCCTGTGGTGGGGCCGGGGCTGGGGCAGTACTAGGCTGGAGGCTGGGCCTTGGGCTGGGGTTGGGGGCTGGGGTGGGGCACGCCTGGGGCTGGGGCAGGGGCTGGGGCTGGGGACAGGGCTAAGGCCAAAGCTGGGGCAGGGCAAGGGCTGGGGCTGGGCTGGGGCCGGGGCTGAGGCCGGGTTTGTGGCTGGGGCAGGGCTGGGGCTCAGCTGGGGCTGCAGCTGGGGCTGGGGCAGGGCTGGGGCTGTGGCTGGGCTGGGGCTGGGGCTGGGTCCAGGGCTGGGGCTGGGGCTGTGGCTGGGGCTGGGCTGGGGTAGGGCTGGGGCTGTGGCTGGGCTGGGGCTGGGGCTGGGGCTGGGTCCAGGGCTGGGGCTGTGCTGTGGCTGGGGCTGGGCTGTGGCTGGGGCAGGGCTGGGGCAGGCCTGGGGCTGGGGCTGGGGCTGGGCTGGGGCAGGGCTGGGGCAGGGCTGGGGCCGAGGGTGGGGCTGGGGCTGGGGCTGAGGGCAGGGCTGGGCTAGGGCTGGGGCTGGGCTGGGGCTGGGTCCAGGGCAGGGGCTGGGCTGGGGCTGGGGCTGGTGCTGGGGCCGAGCTGGAGCTGGGCTGGGGGCAAGGATGCGGATGGGGCTGGGCTGGGCTGGGGGGAAGGGATGGGGCTGGGGCTTGGCCTGGGGGAACAGATGGGGCTGGGGCTGGGACTGGGTCAGGGCTGGGGCTGGGCTGGGGGCAGGGATGGGGCAGGGGCTGTGCTGTGGCTGGGGCCGGGGCTGTGGCTGGGACTGGGGCAGGGCTGGGGCTGGGCTGGGGACAGGGCTGGGGCTGGGGGCTGGGATGGGGCCGGACTGGGGCTGGGGCAGTGGCCAGGGCTGGGGACAGGGCTAGGGCCGGGGTTGGGGCCGGGCTGGGGCTGGGTTCGGGGCAGGGCTGTGGCTGGGTATGGGCTGGGCTAGGGCTGGGCTGGGGGCAGGGATGGGGCTGGGGCTGGGCTGTAGCCGGGGCTGAGGCCGGGGGTGGGGCTGGGGCTGGGTCCAAGGCTGACGCTGGGGCTGGCCTGGTCTGGCCTAGGGCTGGGCTGGGGCAGGGCTGGGGATGGGGCTGGTCTGGGGCCGAGGGAGGGGCTGGTGCTGGGGCTGGGGCTGAGTGCAGGGCTGGGCAAGGGCTGGGCCTGGGCCAGGGCTGGGGTTTGGGCAGGGGCTGGGTCCAGGGCTGGGGCTGGGCTGCGGCTGTGGATGTGGCTGGGCTGGGGCAGGGCTGTGGCTGGGCTGGGGTTGGGTCCAGGGCTGGGGCTGGGCTAGGGCTGGGGCTGGGGCTGGGGCTGGGTCCAGGGCAGGGGCTGGGCTGGGGCTGGGGCTGGGGCTGCGCTGGGGCAGGGCTGGAGCTGGGGTAGGGCTGGGGCTGAGGCTGGGGCTGGAACCACGTGTTGGACAGGGCGGGGCCTGTGGTGGAGCCGGGGCTGGGGCAGTACTAGGCTGGAGGCTGGGCCTTGGGCTGGGGCAGGGCTGGGGCTGGGGCTGGGGCAGGGCTGGGGTTGGGGGCTGGGGTGGGGCAGGACTGGGGCTGGGGCAGGGGCCGGGGCTGGGGACAGGGCTAGGGCCGGAGCTGGGGCAGGGCCGGGGCTGGGTCTGGGCTGGGGGCAGGGATGGGGCTTTGGACTGGGCTGGGCCTGGGACAAGGCTGGGCCCGAGGCTGGGGCAGGGCTTGGGTAGGGCTGGAGCCGGGGCTGGGGCCGGGGCTGGGGCAGGACTAGGCTGTAGGCTGGGCCTTTTGCTGGGGCAGGGCTGGGGCAGGGCTGGGGATGGGGGCTGGGCTGGGGCTCGGCTGGGGCTGGGCTGAGGGCAGGGCTGGGCTAGGCTGGGCCTGGGGCAGGGCTGGGCTAGGGCTGGGGGCAGGGCTGGGCTAGCGCTGGGCTGGGGCCGAGGCTGAGGCTGGGGCTGGGGTAGGGCTGGGGCTCAGGCTGGGGCTTGGGCGGGTGCAGGAGCCAGGCTTGGGGCAGGGCCTGGGGCTTGGGCTGGGGCAGGGCTGGTGCTGCGCTGGGGCTGGGGCTGGGGCTGGGCTGTGGCTGGGGCTGGGGACAGGGCTAGGGCAGGGGCTGGGGCAGGGCTAGGGCCAGGCTGGGTCTGGGGCTGGGCTGAGGGCAGGACTGGGACTGGGGCAGGGGCACAGGCCGGGGCTGGGGACAGGGCTAGGGCTGGAGCTGGGGCAGGGCTGGGGCTGGGCTGGGGCTGGGTTCGGGGCAGGGCTGGGGCTGGGTCCAGGGCTGGGGCTGGGCTGTGGCTGTGGCTGTGGCTGGGCTGGGGCAGGGCTGTGGCTGGGCTGGGGTTGGGTCCAGGGCTGGGGCTGGGCTGTGGCTGGGGCAGGGCTGGGGCAGGCCTGGGGCTGTGGCTGGGGCTGGGCTGGGGCAGGGCTGGGGCAGGGCTGGGACCGAGGGTGGGGCTGGGGCTGGGGCTGAGGGCAGGGCTGGGCTAGGGCTGGGGCTGGGGCTTGGTCCACAGCAGGGGCTGGGCTGGGGCTGGGGCTGGGGCTGCGCTGGGGCAGGGCTGGAGCTGGGGTAGGGCTGGGGCTGGGGCTGGGGCTGGAACCACGTCTTGGACAGGGCGGGGCCTGTGGTGGGTCCGGGGCTGGGGCAGTACTAGGCTGGAGGCTGGGCCTTGGGCTGGGGGAGGGCTGGGGCTGGGGCTGGGGCTGGGGCAGGGCTGGGGTTGGGGGCTGGGGTGGGGCAGGCCTGGGGCTGGGACAGGGGCCGGGGCTGAGGACAGGGTTAGGGCCGGAGCTGGGGCAGGGCTAGGGCTGGGGCTGGGCTGGGGCCGGGGCTGAGGCCGGGTTTGTGGCTGGGGCAGGGCTGGGGCTCAGCTGGGGCTGCGGCTGGCCTGGGGCAGGGCTGGGGCTGTGGCTGGGCTGGGGCTGGGGCTGGGTCCAGGGCTGGGGCTCGGCTGTGGCTGGGGCTGTGGCTGGGCTGGGGCTGGGGCTGGGGCTGGGTCCAGGGCTGGGGCTGGCCTGTGGCTGGGGCTGGGCTGGGGCAGGGCTGGGGCTCGGCTGGGGCTGGGGCTGGGCAGGGGGCAGGGATGGGGCTGGGCTGGGGCTGGGGCTGGGGCTGGGGCCGAGCTGGGGCTGGGCTGGGGGCAAGGATGCGGATGGGGCTGGGCTGGGCTGGGGGGAAGGGATGGGGCTGGGGCTTGGGCTGGGGGAACAGATGGGGCTGGGGCTGGGACTGGGTCAGGGCTGGGCTAGGGCTGGGCTGGGGCGAGGACTGGGGCGGGGCTGGGGCTGGAACCAAGTCTTGGACAGGGCTGGGGGTGGGGCTGGTGCTGGGGCTGAGGGTAGGGCTCGGCTAGGGCTGGGGCTGGGGCTGGGGATGGGGCTGGGGGTGGGACAGGGCTGGGGCTAGGCTGGGGCTGGGGCTGGGCTGGGGGCAGGGATGGGGCTGGGGACTGGGCTGGGACTGGGACAGGGCTGGGCCCGAGGCTGGGGCAGGGCTCGGGTAAGGCTGCAGCCGGGGCTGGGGCCGGGGCTGGGACAGAACTAGGCTGGAGGCTGGGCTTGGGCTGGGGTTGGGCTGGGGGCAGGGCTGGGGCAGGGTTAGGGCCAGGCTGGGTCTGGGGCTGGGCTGAGGGCAGGACTGGGGCTGGGGCTGGGCTAGGCTGGAGGCTGGGCCTTTTGCTGGGGCAGGGCTGGGGCAGGGCTGGGGATGGGGGCTGGGCTGGGGCCGGGCTGGGGCTGGGCTGAGGGCAGGGCTGGGCTAGGGCTGGGCCTGGGGCAGGGCTGGGCTAGGGCTGGGGGCAGGGCTGGGCTAGCGCTGGGCTGGGGCCGAGGCTGAGGCTGGGGCTGGGGTAGGGCTGGGGCTGGGGCTGGGGCCGGGGCCGGGGCTGGTGCAGGAGCCAGGCCTGGGGCAGGCCTGGGGCAGGGCCTGGGGCTTGGGCTGGGGCAGGGCTGGTGCTGGGTCCAGGGCTGGGGCTGGGCTGAGGGCAGGGCTGGGCTAGGGCTGGGGCTGGGGCTGGAGACTGGGCTGGGTCCGGAGCTGGTTCCGGGGCTGAGGCTGGTGCTGGGTGCTGGGAAGTGATGGGGCTGGGGCAGGGCTGGGGCTGGGTTGGGGGTTAGGCTGGAGCTGGGCCGGGGCTGGGGCAGCACTGTGGCAGGGCTGGGCTGGGGGCCGGGCCAGGGCTGAGGCACGACTGGGCTGGGCATAAGGCTCGGGCTGGGGCAGGGCTGGGGCAGGAGCTGGGGCTGGGGCTGGGCTGGGACTGGGCTGGGGTCAGAGCTGGGGCTGAGCTGGGGCTGGGGCTGGGCAGGGGGCAGGGCTGGGCTAGCACTGAGCTGGGGCCAGGGCTGGGGACAGGGCTGGGGCTGGGGCAGGGCTGGGGCCGAGGGTGGGGCTGGGGCTGGGGCTTGAGCTGGGGTAGGGCTGGGGCTGGGGCTGGGGCTGGAACCACGTCTTGGACAGGGCGGGGCCTGTGGTGGAGCCGGGGCTGGGGCAGTACTAGGCTGGAGGCTGGGGTAGGGCTGGGGCAGGGCTGGGGCTGGGGCTGTGGCTGGGGCAGGGCTGGGGCAGGGCTGGGGCTGGGACTGGGCTGG
Source organism: Melanerpes formicivorus (assembly GCF_026170545.1). Lineage (NCBI taxonomy): Eukaryota > Metazoa > Chordata > Aves > Piciformes > Picidae > Melanerpes > Melanerpes formicivorus. The sequence continues at coordinate 11,642 of NW_027144691.1, read as the reverse complement.
GGCAGGGCTGGGGCTGGGGCAGGGCTGGGGCCGAGGGTGGGGCTGGGGCTGGGGCTGGAGCTGGGGCTGAGGGCAGGGCTGGGCTAGGGCTGGGGCTGGGGCTGGGGCTGGGTCCAGGGCAGGGGCTGGGCTGGGGCTGGGGCTAGGGCTGCGCTGGGTCAGGGCTGGAGCTGGGGTAGGGCTGGGGCAGGGCAGGGGCTGGGGCTGGGGCAGGGCTGGGGTTGGGGGCTGGGGTGGGGCAGACCTGGGGCTGGGGCAGGGGCCGGGGCTGGGGACAGGGCTAGGGCCGGAGCTGGGGCTGGGCTGGGGGCAAGGATGGGGCTGGGGACTGGGCTGGGCCTGGGACAGGGCTGGGCCCGAGGCTGGGGCAGGGCTCGGGTAGGGCTGGAGCCGGGGCTGGGGCCGGGGCTGGGGCAGGACTAGGCTGTAGGCTGGGCCTTTTGCTGGGGCAGGGCTGGGGCAGGGCTGGGGATGGGGGCTGGGCTGGGGCCGGGCTGGGGCTGGGCTGAGGGCAGGGCTGGGCTGAGGCTGGGCCTGGGGCAGGGCTGGGCTAGGGCTGGGGGCAGGGCTGGGCTAGCGCTGGGCTGGGGCCGAGGCTGAGGCTGGGGCTGGGGTAGGGCTGGGGCTGGGGCAGGGGCACAGGCCGGGGCTGGGGACAGGGCTAGGGCTGGAGCTGGGGCAGGGCTGGGGCCAGTCTGGGGCTGGGTTCGGCTCAGGGCTGGGGCTTGGTCCAGCGCTGGGGCTGGGCTGAGGGCACGGCTGGGCTAGGCCTGGGGCTGGGGCTGGGGCTGGAGACTGGGCTGGGTCCGGAGCTGGGTCCGGGGCTGAGGCTGGTGCTGGGTGCTGGGAAGTGATGGGGCTGGGACAAGGCTGGGGCTGGGTTGGGGGTTAGGCTGGAGCTGGGCCGGGGCTGGGGCAGTACTGTGGCAGGGTTGGGCTGGGGGCTGGGCCAGGGCTGAGGCACGACTGGGCTGGGCATAGGGCTGGGGCTGGGGCAGGGCTGGGGCTGGAGCTGGGGCTGGGCTGGGACTAGGCTGGGGTCAGAGCTGGGGCTGGGCTGGGGCTGGGGCTGGGCAGGGGGCAGGGCTGGGCTAGCACTGAGCTGGGGCCGGGGCTGGGGCTGCGCTGGGACTAGGGCTGGGCTGGGACTAGGGCTGGGCTGGGGCAAGGACTGGGGCGGGGCTGGGGCTGGGGCTGGAACCAAGTCTTGGGCAGGGTTGGGGCTGGGGCTGGGGCCGGGGCTGAGGGTAGGGCTGGCCTAGGGCTGGGGATGGGGCCGGGGATGGGGCTGTGGCTGGGGCAGGGCTGGGGCTAGGCTGGGGCTGGGGCTGGCCTGGGACTGGGCTGGGGTCAGAGCTGGGGCTGAGCTGGGGCTGGGGCTGGGGAGGGGGCAGGGCTGGGCTAGCACTGAGCTGGGGCCAGGGCTGGGGACAGGGCTGGGCCTGGGACAGGACTGGGCCCGAGGCTGGGGCAGGACTAGGCTGGAGACTGGGCCATGGGCTGGGGCTGGGCTGGGGGCAGGGCTGGTTCTGGGCTGGGGCTGGGGCTGGGGCTGGGCTGTGGCTGTGGTTGGGGACAGGGTTAGGGCTGGAGCTGGGGCTGTGCTGGGGCCAGTCTGGGGCTGGGTTCGGCTCAGGGCTGGGGCTTGGTCCAGGGCTGGGGCTGGGGCTGTGTTCAGGGCTGGAGCCGGGGCTGGGACAGGGCTGGGGCTGGGCTGGGGCTGGGCTGAGGGCAGGGCTGGGGCAGGGCTGGGGTTTGGGGTTGGGATGGGGCAGGACTGGGGCTGGGGCAGGGGCCAGGGCTGGGACCAGGGCTAGGGCCAAAGCTAGGGCAGGGCTGGGGCCAGTCTGGGGCTGGGGCTGGGCTGAGGGTAGGACTGGGGAAGGGGCACGGGCCGGGGCTGGAGACAGGGCTAGGGCTGGAGCTGGGGCAGGGCTGGGGCCAGTCTGGGGCTGGGTTCGGGGCAGGGCTGGGGCTGGGGCTGGAGCTGGGCTGGGGCTGGGGCTGGGTCCAGGGCTATGGCTGGGCTGTGGCTGGGGCTGGCCTGGGGCAGGGCTGGGGCTGGGGCAGGGCTGGGGCCGAGGGTGGGACTGGGGCTGGGGTTGGAGCTGGGGTAGGGCTGGGGCTGGGGCTGGGGCTGGAACCACGTCTTGGACAGGGCGGGGCCTGTGGTGGAGCCGGGGCTGGGGCAGGACTAGGCTGGAGGCTGGGGTAGGGCTGGGGCAGGGCTGGGGCTGGGGCTGTGGCTGGGGCAGGGCTGGGGCAGGGCTGGGGCTGGGGCTGGGGCTGGGGCTGGGGCAGGGCTGGGGCAGGGCTGGGGCTGGGCTGGGCTGGGGCAGGGCTGGGGCTGGGGCTGGGGCTGGGGCTGAGGGCAGAGCTGGGCTAGGGCTGGGGCTGGGGCTGGGTCCAGGGCAGGGGCTGGGCTGGGGCTGGGGCTAGGGCTGCGCTGGGTCAGGGCTGGAGCTGGGGTAGGGCTGGGGCAGGGCAGGGGCTGGGGCTGGGGCTGGGGCAGGGCTGGGGTTGGGGGCTGGGGTGGGTAGACCTGGGGCTGGGGCAGGGGCCGGGGCTGGGGACAGGGCTAGGGCCGGAGCTGGGGCTGGGCTGGGGGCAGGGATGGGGCTGGGGACTGGGCTGGGCCTGGGACAGGGCTGGGCTCGAGGCTGGGGCAGGGCTCGGGTAGGGCTGGAGCCGGGGCTGGGGCCGGGGCTGGGGCAGGACTAGGCTGTAGGCTGGGCCTTTTGCTGGGGCAGGGCTGGGGCAGGGCTGGGGATGGGGGCTGGGCTGGGGCCGGGCTGGGGCTGGGCTGAGGGCAGGGCTGGGCTGAGGCTGGGCCTGGGGCAGGGCTGGGCTAGGGCTGGGGGCAGGGCTGGGCTAGCGCTGGGCTGGGGCCGAGGCTGAGGCTGGGGCTGGGGTAGGGCTGGGGCTGGGGCAGGGGCACAGGCCGGGGCTGGGGACAGGGCTAGGGCTGGAGCTGGGGCAGGGCTGGGGCCAGTCTGGGGCTGGGTTCGGCTCAGGGCTGGGGCTTGGTCCAGCGCTGGGGCTGGGCTGAGGGCACGGCTGGGCTAGGCCTGGGGCTGGGGACAGGGCTAGAGCCAGAGCTGGGTCAGGGCTGGGGCTGGGCTGGGGCTGGGTCCAGGGCTGGGGCTGGGCTGAGGGCAGGGCTGGGCTGGGGCTGGGGCTGGGGCTGGAGACTGGGCTGGGTCCGGAGCTGGGTCCGGGGCTGAGGCTGGTGCTGGGTGCTGGGAAGTGATGGGGCTGGGGCAGGGCTGGGGCTGGGTTGGGGGTTAGGCTGGAGCTGGGCCGGGGCTGGGGCAGTACTCTGGCAGGGCTGGGCTGGGGACCGGGCCGGGGCTGGGGCACGACTGGGCTGGGCATAGGGCTGGGGCTGGGGCAGGGCTGGGGCAGGGCTGGGTTAGCGCTGAGCTGGGGCCGGGGCTGGGGCTGCGCTGGGACTAGGGCTGGGCTGGGACTAGGGCTGGGCTGGGGCGAGGACTGGGGCGGGGCTGGGGCAGGAACCAAGTCTTGGGCAGGGCTGGGGCTGGGGCTGGGGCTGGGGCCGGGGCTGAGGGTAGGGCTGGCTGGGGCTGGGGCTGCGGCTGGGGATGGGGCAGGGCTGGGGCTGGGGCTGGGGCCGGGGCTGGTGCAGGAGCCAGGCCTGGTGCAGGGGCCGGGGCTTGAGGCTGGGGCAGGGCTGGTGCTGAGCTGGGGCTGGAGCTGGGTCTGGGCTGTGGCTGTGGCTGGGGCTGGAGACAGGGCTAGGGCTGGAGCTGGGGCAGGGCTGGGGCCAGTCTGGGGCTGGGTTCGGCTCAGGGCTGGGGCTTGGTCCAGGGCTGGGGCTGGGGCTGGGTTCAGGGCTGGAGCCGGGGCTGGGGCAGGGCTGGGGCCGGGCTGGGGCTGGTCTGAGGGCAGGGCTGGGGCAGGGCTGGGGTTTGGGGTTGGGATGGGGCAGGACTGGGGCTTGGGCAGGGGCCAGGGCTGGGGCCAGGGCTAGGGCCAAAGCTAGGGCAGGGCTGGTGCCAGTCTGGGGCTGGGGCTGGGCTGAGGGTAGGACTGGGGAAGGGGCACGGGCCGGGGCTGGAGACAGGGCTAGGGCTGGAGGTGGGGCAGGGCTGGGGCCAGTCTGGGGCTGGGTTCGGGGCAGGGCTGTGTCAGGGTCTGGGCTGGGCTGGGGCAGGGCTGGGGATGGGGCTGGTCTGGGGCCGAGGGTGGGGCTGGGGCTGGGGCTGGGGCTGAGTGCAGGGCTGGGCAAGGGCTGGGCCTGGGGCAGGGCTGGGGTTTGGGGCTGGGATGGGGCAGGACTGGGGCTGGGGCAGGGGCTGGGTCCAGGGCTGGGGCAGGGCTGTGGCTGGGCTGGGGTTGGGTCCAGGGCTGGGGCTGGGCTGGGGCTGGGGCTGGGCTGGGGCATGGCTGGGGCTGGGGCAGGGCTGGGGCCGAGGGTGGTGCTGGGGCTGGGGCTGGGGCTGGGGCTGAGGGCAGGGCTGGGCTAGGGCTGGGGCTGGGGCTGGGGCTGCGCTGGGGCAGGGCTGGAGCTGGGGTAGGGCTGGGGCTGGGGCTGGGGCTGGAACCACATCTTGGACAGGGCGGGGCCTGTGGTGGAGCCGGGGCTGGGGCAGTACTAGGCTGGAGGCTGGGCCTTGGGCTGGGGCTGGGGCTGGGGCAGGGCTGGGGTTGGGGGCTGGGGTGGGGCAGGACTGGGGCTGGGGTACGGGCCGGGGCTGGGGACAGGGCTAGGGCCGGAGCTGGGGCTGGGCTGGGGGCAGGGATGGGGCTGGGGACTGGGCTGGGCCTGGGACAGGGCTGGGCCCGAGGCTGGGGCAGGGCTCGGGTAGGGCTGGAGCCGGGGCTGGGGCCGGGGCTGAGGCAGGACTAGGCTGTAGGCTGGGCCTTTTGCTGGGACAGGGCTGGGGCAGGGCTGGGGATGGGGGCTGGGCTGGGGCCGGGCTGGGGCTGGGCTGAGGGCAGGGCTGGGCTAGGGCTGGGCCTGGGGCAGGGCTGGGCTAGGGCTGGGGGCAGGGCTGGGCTAGCACTGGGCTGGGGCCGAGGCTGAGGCTGGGGCTGGGGTAGGGCTGGGGCTGGGGCTGGTGCAGGGCTGGGGCCAGTCTGGGGCTGGGTTTGGCTCAGGGCTGGGGCTTGGTCCAGCGCTGGGGCTGGGCTGAGGGCACGGTTGGGCTAGGCCTGGGGCTGGGGACAGGGCTAGAGCCAGACCTGGGGCAGGGCTGGGGCTGGGCTGGGGCTGGGTCCAGGGCTGGGGCTGGGCTGAGGGCAGGGCTGGGCTAGGGCTGGGTCCGGGGCTGAGGCTGGTGCTGGGTGCTGGGAAGTGATGGGGCTGGGGCAGGGCTGGGGCTGGGTTGGGGGTTAGGCTGGAGCTGGGCCGGGGCTGGGGCAGTACTGTGGCAGGGCTGGGCTGGGGGCCGGGCTGGGGCTGGGGCACGACTGGGCTGGGCATAGGGCTGGGGCTGGGGCAGGGCTGGGGCAGGGCTGGGCTAGCGCTGAGCTGGGGCCGGGGCTGGGGCTGCGCTGGGACTAGGGCTGGGCTGGGACTAGGGCTGGGCTGGGGCAAGGACTGGGGCGGGGTTGGGGCTGGGGCTGGGGCTGGAACCAAATCTTGGGCAGGGTTGGGGCTGGGGCTGGGGCCGGGGCTGAGGGTAGGGCTGGCCTGGGGCTGGGGCTGGGGCCGGGGATGGGGCTGTGGCTGGGGCAGGGCTGGGGCAGGCCTGGGGCCGAGGGTGGGGCTGGGGCTGGGGCTGAGGGCAGGGCTGGGCTAGGGCTGGGACTGGGCTGGGGCTGGGTCCAGGGCAGGGGCTGGGCTGGGGCTGGGGCTGGGGCTGGGGCCGAGCTGGGGCTGGGCTGGGGGCAAGGATGCGGATGGGGCTGGGCTGGGCTGGGGGGAAGGGATGGGGCTGGGGCTTGGCCTGGGGGAACAGATGGGGCTGGGGCTGGGACTGGGTCAGGGCTGGGGCTGGGCTGGGGGCAGGGATGGGGCAGGGGCTGTGCTGTGGCTGGGGCCGGGGCTGTGGCTGGGACTGGGGCAGGGCTGGGGCTGGGCTGGGGACAGGGCTGGGGGCAGGGCTAGGGCCGGGGTTGGGGCCGGGCTGGGGCTGGGTTCGGGGCAGGGCTGGGGCTGGGTAGGGGCTGGGCTAGGGCTGGGCTGGGGGCAGGGATGGGGCTGGGGCTGGGCTGGGGCCGGGGCTGAGGCCGGGGGTGGGGCTGGGGCTGGGTCCAAGGCTGAGGCTGGGGCTGGCCTGGGCTGGGCTAGGGCTGGGCTGGGGGCTGGGCTGGGGTCTGGTCTGGTGCTGCGCTGGGGCTGGGGCTGGGGCTGGGCTGTGTCTGTGGCTGGGAACAGGGCTGGGGCTGGATGTGGGGCAGGGCTGGGGCCAGGCTTGGTCTGGGTCTGGGCTAGGGCCAGAGCTGGGGCAGGGCTGGGGCTGGGCTGGGGCTTGGGCTGGGGCAGGGCTGGGGACCAGGACTGGGCTGGGGATGGGGACAGGGCTGGGGCCGGGTGTGGGGCAGGGCTGGGGCTAGGCTTGGGCTGGGGCTGGGCTGGGGGGCAGGGATGGGGCCGGGCTGGGGCTAGGCTGATGGCAGGGATGGGCTAGGGCTGGGGATGGGGCAGGGCTGGAGCTGGGGCTGGGCCTGGGGCAGGAGCTGGGGCTGGCCTGGGGGCAGGGCTGGGCTAGGGCTGGGCCTGGGGCAGGGCTGGGCTAGGGCTGGGCTGGGGCGAGGACTGGGGCAGGGCTGGGGCTGGAACCAAGTCTTGGACAGGGCTGGGGCTGGGGCTGGTGCTGGGGCTGAGGGTAGGGCTGGGCTAGGGCTAGGGCTGGGGCTGGGGCCGGGGATGGGGCTGGGGGTGGGGCAGGGCTGGGGCTGGGGCTGGGCTGGGGGCAGGGATGGGGCTGGGGACTGGGCTGGGACTGGGACAGGGCTGGGCCCGAGGCTGGGGCAGGGCTCGGGTAAGGCTGCAGCCGGGGCTGGGGCCGGGGCTGGGGCAGAACTAGGCTGGAGGCTGGGCTTGGGCTGGGGTTGGGCTGGGGGCAGGGCTGGGGCTGGGGCTGCAACCAAGTCTTGGGCAGGGCTGGGGCAGGGGTGGGGCCGGGGCTGGGGCTGGACTAGGCTGGAGGCTGGGCCTTTTGCTGGGGCAGGGCTGGGGCAGGGCTGGGGATGGGGGCTGGGCTGGGGCCGGGCTGGGGCTGGGCTGAGGGCAGGGCTGGGCTAGGGCTGGGGGCAGGGCTGGGCTAGCGCTGGGGGCAGGGCTGGGCTAGCGCTGGGCTGGGGCCGAGGCTGAGGCTGGGGCTGGGGTAGGGCTAGGGCTGGGGCTGGGGCACAGGCCGGGGCTGGTGCAGGAGCCAGGCCTGGGGCAGGCCTGGGGCAGGGCCTGGGGCTTGGGCTGGGGCAGGGCTGGGCTAGGGCTGGGGCTGGGGCTGGGGCTGGAGACTGGGCTGGGTCCGGAGCTGGGTCCGGGGCTGAGGCTGGTGCTGGGTGCTGGGAAGTGATGGGGCTGGGGCAGGGCTGGGGCTGGGTTGGGGGGTTAGGCTGGAGCTGGGCCGGGGCTGGGGCAGTACTGTGGCAGGGCTGGGCTGGGGGCCGGGCCAGGGCTGAGGCACGACTGGGCTGGGCATAAGGCTGGGGCTGGGGCAGGGCTGGGGCAGGAGCTGGGGCTGGGGCTGGGCTGGGACTGGGCTGGGGTCAGAGCTGGGGCTGGGCTGGGGCTGGGGCTGGGCAGGGGGCAGGGCTGGGCTAGAGCTGAGCTGGGGCCAGGGCTGGGGCTGCGCTGGGACTAGGGCTGGGCTGGGGACTAGGGCTGGGCTGGGACAAGGACTGGGGCGGGGCTGGGGCTGGGGCTGGAACCAAGTCTTGGGCAGGGCTGGGGCTGGGGCCGGGGCTGAGGGTAGGGCTGGCCTAGGGCTGGGGATGGGGCCGGGGATGGGGCTGTGGCTGGGGCAGGGCTGGGGCAGGCCTGGGGCTGGGGCTGGGGCTGGGCTGGGGCAGGGCTGGGGCAGGGCTGGGGCCGAGGGTGGGGCTGGGGCTGAGGGCAGGGCTGGGCTAGGGCTGGGGCTGGGCTGGGGCTGGGTCCAGGGCAGGGGCTGGGCTGGGGCTGGGGCTGGGGCTGCGCTGGGGCAGGACTGGAGCTGGGGTAGGGCTGGGGCTGGGGCTGGGGCTGGAACCACGTCTTGGAAAGGGCGGGGCCTGTGGTGGGGCCGGGGCTGGGGCAGTACTAGGCTGGAGGCTGGGCCTTGGGCTGGGGTTGGGGGCTGGGGTGGGGCACGCCTGGGGCTGGGGCAGGGGCTGGGGCTGGGGACAGGGCTAAGGCCAAAGCTGGGGCAGGGCAAGGGCTGGGGCTGGGCTGGGGCCGGGGCTGAGGCCGGGTTTGTGGCTGGGGCAGGGCTGGGGCTCAGCTGGGGCTGCAGCTGGGGCTGGGGCAGGGCTGGGGCTGTGGCTGGGCTGGGGCTGGGGCTGGGTCCAGGGCTGGGGCTGGGGCTGTGGCTGGGGCTGGGCTGGGGTAGGGCTGGGGCTGTGGCTGGGCTGGGGCTGGGGCTGGGGCTGGGTCCAGGGCTGGGGCTGTGCTGTGGCTGGGGCTGGGCTGTGGCTGGGGCAGGGCTGGGGCAGGCCTGGGGCTGGGGCTGGGGCTGGGCTGGGGCAGGGCTGGGGCAGGGCTGGGGCCGAGGGTGGGGCTGGGGCTGGGGCTGAGGGCAGGGCTGGGCTAGGGCTGGGGCTGGGCTGGGGCTGGGTCCAGGGCAGGGGCTGGGCTGGGGCTGGGGCTGGTGCTGGGGGCCGAGCTGGAGCTGGGCTGGGGGCAAGGATGCGGATGGGGCTGGGCTGGGCTGGGGGGAAGGGATGGATGGGCTGGGGCTTGGCCTGGGGGAACAGATGGGGCTGGGGCTGGGACTGGGTCAGGGCTGGGGCTGGGCTGGGGGCAGGGATGGGGCAGGGGCTGTGCTGTGGCTGGGGCCGGGGCTGTGGCTGGGACTGGGGCAGGGCTGGGGCTGGGCTGGGGGACAGGGCTGGGGCTGGGGGCTGGGATGGGGCCGGACTGGGGCTGGGGCAGTGGCCAGGGCTGGGGACAGGGCTAGGGCCGGGGTTGGGGCCGGGCTGGGGCTGGGTTCGGGGCAGGGCTGTGGCTGGGTATGGGCTGGGCTAGGGCTGGGCTGGGGGCAGGGATGGGGCTGGGGGCTGGGCTGTAGCCGGGGCTGAGGCCGGGGGTGGGGCTGGGGCTGGGGTCCAAGGCTGACGCTGGGGCTGGCCTGGTCTGGCCTAGGGCTGGGCTGGGGCAGGGCTGGGGATGGGGCTGGTCTGGGGCCGAGGGAGGGGCTGGTGCTGGGGCTGGGGCTGAGTGCAGGGCTGGGCAAGGGCTGGGCCTGGGCCAGGGCTGGGGTTTGGGCAGGGGCTGGGTCCAGGGCTGGGGCTGGGCTGCGGCTGTGGATGTGGCTGGGCTGGGGCAGGGCTGTGGCTGGGCTGGGGTTGGGTCCAGGGCTGGGGCTGGGCTAGGGGGCTGGGGCTGGGCTGGGGCTGGGTCCAGGGCAGGGGCTGGGCTGGGGCTGGGGCTGGGGCTGCGCTGGGGCAGGGCTGGAGCTGGGGTAGGGCTGGGGCTGAGGCTGGGGCTGGAACCACGTGTTGGACAGGGCGGGGGCCTGTGGTGGAGCCGGGGCTGGGGCAGTACTAGGCTGGAGGCTGGGCCTTGGGCTGGGGCAGGGCTGGGGCTGGGGCTGGGGCAGGGCTGGGGTTGGGGGGCTGGGGTGGGGCAGGACTGGGGCTGGGGCAGGGGCCGGGGCTGGGGACAGGGCTAGGGCCGGAGCTGGGGCAGGGCCGGGGCTGGGTCTGGGCTGGGGGCAGGGATGGGGCTTTGGACTGGGCTGGGCCTGGGACAAGGCTGGGCCCGAGGCTGGGGCAGGGCTTGGGTAGGGCTGGAGCCGGGGGCTGGGGCCGGGGCTGGGGCAGGACTAGGCTGTAGGCTGGGCCTTTTGCTGGGGCAGGGCTGGGGCAGGGCTGGGGATGGGGGCTGGGCTGGGGCTCGGCTGGGGCTGGGCTGAGGGCAGGGCTGGGCTAGGCTGGGCCTGGGGCAGGGCTGGGCTAGGGCTGGGGGCAGGGCTGGGCTAGCGCTGGGCTGGGGCCGAGGCTGAGGCTGGGGCTGGGGTAGGGCTGGGGCTCAGGCTGGGGCTTGGGCGGGTGCAGGAGCCAGGCTTCGGGCAGGGCCTGGGGCTTGGGCTGGGGCAGGGCTGGTGCTGCGCTGGGGCTGGGGCTGGGGGCTGGGGCTGTGGCTGGGGCTGGGGGACAGGGCTAGGGCAGGGGCTGGGGCAGGGCTAGGGCCAGGCTGGGTCTGGGGCTGGGCTGAGGGCAGGACTGGGACTGGGGCAGGGGCACAGGCCGGGGCTGGGGACAGGGCTAGGGCTGGAGCTGGGGCAGGGCTGGGGCTGGGCTGGGGCTGGGTTCGGGGCAGGGCTGGGGCTGGGTCCAGGGCTGGGCGCTGGGCTGTGGCTGTGGGCTGTGGCTGGGCTGGGGCAGGGCTGTGGCTGGGCTGGGGTTGGGTCCAGGGCTGGGGCTGGGCTGTGGCTGGGGCAGGGCTGGGGCAGGCCTGGGGCTGTGGCTGGGGCTGGGCTGGGGCAGGGCTGGGGCAGGGCTGGGACCGAGGGTGGGGCTGGGGCTGGGGCTGAGGGCAGGGCTGGGCTAGGGCTGGGGCTGGGGCTTGGTCCACAGCAGGGGCTGGGCTGGGGCTGGGGCTGGGGCTGCGCTGGGGCAGGGCTGGAGCTGGGGTAGGGCTGGGGCTGGGGCTGGGGCTGGAACCACGTCTTGGACAGGGCGGGGCCTGTGGTGGGTCCGGGGGCTGGGGCAGTACTAGGCTGGAGGCTGGGCCTTGGGCTGGGGGAGGGCTGGGGGCTGGGGCTGGGGCTGGGGCAGGGCTGGGGTTGGGGGCTGGGGTGGGGCAGGCCTGGGGCTGGGACAGGGGCCGGGGCTGAGGACAGGGTTAGGGCCGGAGCTGGGGCAGGGCTAGGGCTGGGGCTGGGCTGGGGCCGGGGCTGAGGCCGGGTTTGTGGCTGGGGCAGGGCTGGGGCTCAGCTGGGGCTGCGGCTGGCCTGGGGCAGGGCTGGGGCTGTGGCTGGGCTGGGGCTGGGGCTGGGTCCAGGGCTGGGGCTCGGCTGTGGCTGGGGCTGTGGCTGGGCTGGGGCTGGGGCTGGGGCTGGGTCCAGGGCTGGGGGCTGGCCTGTGGCTGGGGCTGGGCTGGGGCAGGGCTGGGGCTCGGCTGGGGCTGGGGCTGGGCAGGGGGCAGGGATGGGGCTGGGCTGGGGCTGGGGCTGGGGCTGGGGCCGAGCTGGGGCTGGGCTGGGGGCAAGGATGCGGATGGGGCTGGGCTGGGCTGGGGGGAAGGGATGGGGCTGGGGCTTGGGCTGGGGGAACAGATGGGGCTGGGGCTGGGACTGGGTCAGGGCTGGGCTAGGGCTGGGCTGGGGCGAGGACTGGGGCGGGGCTGGGGCTGGAACCAAGTCTTGGACAGGGCTGGGGGTGGGGCTGGTGCTGGGGCTGAGGGTAGGGCTCGGCTAGGGCTGGGGCTGGGGCTGGGGATGGGGCTGGGGGTGGGACAGGGCTGGGGCTAGGCTGGGGCTGGGGCTGGGCTGGGGGCAGGGATGGGGCTGGGGGACTGGGCTGGGACT